>NC_043766.1:17068593-17308593 GCF_902148845.1 Salarias fasciatus | reverse complement strand
TCACCAGAGCAGGTGTGAAACGCTCAACTTCCCCGTCATGTTTTTAACTGTCTGCCTGGTGCATCACAATGGCTGCCTGTGCGTACCGAGCTGCCTGCGTCTGACCTTCTCCCTCAAGCAGCTGTGATTGCCCCCCACCGTTGAACAGGAATCTGCCCTTCTGCCAGTCTAATAAATACAAAAACAAATTGCAGCAGGTTAGAAGTATGCAGCGTGGGCCGGAGCTGTTAATGTAATGAACTCTGCTTCACAGAAATACAAAGCAATTAAACTCCCACAGTGCCTCCCTCTGGTCCAGACAGACAGTCTGAAGGGAGACGGGTGGTGTTGGAGACCCTGGAGGGACAGAGAGACCAAGAAAGAGCAGGAATTTGAGAGGGAGAGAGGGAGAGGGAGGGTGGAGGGCTTGCCAGAGAGAATAGAGCCATTTAGAAAGCCCACAGGAGTAGGAAGTGTGCAGATTGTGATTGAGCTTAAACACCAATTAGTCATGAGGCTGCTTCATCCAGAGGTCACGTCAGGCTTGTGAGAGCAGTGTCTGACCATCGCTCACTCGCCCGCTGTTTGTTTTGGTTGTTTGCCCGACTGATTGGCCTGATTGCCGACTGATTGCCAGACATGTTTAGGTTTTTCACATGGTGAGAAAAACAGGAATCAGGACAGAGATCACAGCCCACTGTGTTCACGTCTGCAGAACTCAGTCTGTTCATTGCAATAAGGTGAAGATGGGGATGGTTTTTTTCATGTGTGTCTGAATGGAGCATGAATATTACAGTATTGACGATACTATCTTTTGATCATGTTCTGATTGTACAAGAGAGAACATTTTATACTGTTTTCATTTCTATTTTCAGACAAATTAAATAAACTTGGTGGGAGAGGAAAGACACTGAGAGTCATGTATATATAAATAAAAGTGCAAACTGAATACCTTTTCACAGTATAAAATCTGTTGAGCATATGAACATTTGTATCATCCGCAGTCTAAGTCCAGGTTGATGGCCTTTCCGGTTGGAGTTTACATTTCCTATGTAAATTTTCTCTGGGCTCAATGGCTTCCTTCTAAAGCCCAAGATGTTTGAGGTTAATTGGTTGCTTTAATTTGCCTCTAGGTGTGAATATGTGAGTTTTTCTCTCTCAGGTATTGGTGATGTTTTCCTTAGTGTCAGCTATGATCGTTTCCATGACCCAAAGTAGCATGAAATGGTGTAACGAACATGAGTGGATTGATATGTACAAGTAGAAACATTAGGGACATTTTTGAGTTAAGACTTCTGCATTCACATTTCACACAGCAAAGTTCCGGTATGGACTCTGATTTAGCAATTAGCTCGACATGAATAGCTGTGAACCGTAGTAACTGCACTCTGGCTTTAAAGAAAACATCATAGTTTCATAGTTTCATAGTGTCCGGCTTCTGCGTTTTAATGTTTGTACCAATTAGATAATGAATACAAATGTGATGATTAAACGATGTAATCCATAAAATATCTACAGGATGGTTGTTGCGTAATGTCAGAAAACAACATCTTGACTTTAAAAAGAATCATGACTTTCTCCATGTAACCAAGCCTTTTTTTTCACTTTGTGTTGTGGATTTTCCTGTAATACCTGTGGAAAAGTCACATTTTATGAATGGCTTCTGTGGTGTTGATTGTTTGATTTTCTCATCAAACTCCTCCTCCTTGAAATTCCTAAATGTGAGACTTCCTAAAATGATGCATTATACAATATATATTATTCAGACCTCAAATCCTTTCCACCATGCTCAGACTGAGAGCCAGAATCGAGTGTGTGATGTTAATATGCTCCAATCAGGGAAGCCTGATCCCTGGGCTTCTGCTACATCTGGTTTGTAATTGGCCGTGCTGCTGTACACAAGGGGCAGAAGGCTGAGTGGACTCTCTGAGGCTGTATTGTCCTCCATGCTGTCTGCCTGAGGCGGTTTATGAAGGAAGTCCAATATCAGCCAGCAGCCCATCGCAGCACGGTTGTTACAACTGGGTATCTGCATCCTGGGCTGCACTGCCAGACTGCTTTTATATCATACTTTGCTCTTGGAATCGTTATTTGCTATGAATATATACATATATATCAGCTGATATTCACCAGATGCAAGTGTGATGGAGGAAGGCAAAGTGGGGACATGATTGAAATTCTAGTGATCCTTCAGGAAGTAATCTGGGCCGGGGCTGGCCGTGGACAGTGAATGGTTTCCGTCTGCTTCTGTTTGCGCTCGCGCTGAGATTTTTGTGAAATGAGAGTTTCCCGCCACATGGCTCACACTCCTTCTGTGTGGATATCTCTACACTGACTTGAGCCTTATCAATCTAGCTGCTTACGTGATATCAGCAAGAGGCGTTAACCTGATCCCTCCACCCAAACACAAAACATCTGTGCTGCTGACTCTCGTAAAACCAGCTGACCACCTCAGTGAGAAACGGCATCCAGGATAGCAGAGAAGCTCTTTGGCTCGAAGGAGCTCACAGTCTGCTGGCTTTGAAGCTACCAGAAAGCTGTTCTCTTGCTTAGCACATATAACACCCCAGCCTTAGCCAAAACTCAGACTCGCCTACTTACCGCACACAGGAAATGAAGAAAATCTGATGAAATGAGTGTAGAAAGCAACAAGTGTGAAGTTCAAACAGCAAAAGCAGATCGTCTGTGTGAGCAGAGTTGGTTTGCAACAGCGTGCAGAAAGCAACAGCATATTTCATATAAAACACCACAATGTTTATATACCATAGGAGCATGTTATAACTTTCCTGAATAAACATTTGGATGTGCAGGGATACACTCCAACAGTTCATCAGTGTATCAGTGTGAACAGTGTGAATTGCAATCAATTTTTTTTTTCCAATTCATTGGATAGTAGAACGACTTTATGGAATACATTTAGATTTAATGCAAGTATTTAGCATTTAAGCAAATGCTTTCATGGAACTGTAAAATGTATGCTTACATGAAACGCTTTGTTCACGTTGTCTTTTTTAAGAGAACTTGAGACAAATCAGTTAGTGATATTACTACTGTCCATTGATTCATATTTAATGCAACACTCAGACATGAAAAATAACTTAATACACCTCTAAATAAATTTAAACTGTAACAGATGTGAAGGCATAATCTTATAGTTGTTATCAAATGTATGATTTGATCCACACAAAAAAAGAAAGAAAGAAAAAGTCAGAAAAATTGACTTGACTGGCAGCAGAAATATTCCAGCTGAGGTTGAAACCCACACCTCTCATGACAACCCAGTACTGGAAACTCTGAGACTTCAGGAAAACCTCCTGGAAACACTGCATCACTAACAGTCCTCTTGCAATTTATTCCTTGAATTTGCTTGCGATTTCAACTATCTCTGGTTTAGTTTTGCAGATGTTTTTTTTTTTATGCCCATGCTCGTTACTACAGTCACAATTTAAAGATGTTCTAATTAAAAAGCAACATGAAGGATGGAACAATGAAGCTGTGGTTTGCTCTGTCACCTCAACAAGAACTGAGTTCAATTCCAGGCCAGGGCCTTTTTGTTAGAGTCTGCATGTTATTTCTGGCTGCCTTTGGCTTAATTTGTGATTATCATCAGTGACTCTAAATTTTCTGTATTTATGAAAGTGTATGTTGGTGATTTTTTTTCTCCCTCTCTCTCTCAGTGTTGGCGCTGTGACGGATTGGGGACCTGATCAGGAGGCTCTTCTCTCAGCTGGGTTTGGCTCCGGCTCCAACTCATACCTGGATAAAGTGGGCAAAGGAGATGATTGGTTGGGTGGACTGACTGGCTGAATTTGGAATCAGGGAACTACAGAATGTAGTTGAAGAATAAAAATGACTTTGAAAAAAACGTCTTCCGAAAGCACTGCTGTGCGTGTGTGTGTGTTTTCAATAGAATCTGAGAAAGCCTCACAACCCTCTATTTTGAAATATGTCTTTACTGCTCGATCGAATTCTGAAAATAAATAAAATGACCTGCTTCATTGGAGCAATAATCAAGTCAACATTTACCTTCTTTTTCATTTTAACTAAGTAACGTCTCAGTGCAAAGTGATCATGGCCACCTTCTCTTGAGGTGAAACAGTTGTGCTGCGGAGCAATGCTCGCCTCTGCTTATGGCTGAATCTCAGATGAGGATCTGACAGGAGCCGATTCATCATCCCTCTCTGGTCATCGATCACTGGCGGCAGGCAGAGGAGCAGCGCTGGACGGGGGGACGGCTCCGGCTCCCCCGGGGAGCGTTCTGCTCTGTGTGCCTACAGGGTGCTCAGTCGAACCTGTTCTTGAAGGAGTCTCCTGTAGCGTGCGGCGGTGATTAGTTCAGCCTGTGCAGGGTTCATGTGTTACAGTGATAGATTGAGAAAAAACAAAAGTCGGCACAAAAACCTATTAATCCCATTATTGCATTAGTAGGTTTAACACAGCTCTGTTTGTGTATTAATCGTGAAAAAAAAGCTTGAAAAGATTTTCCTTTTTCCTGCCAAGAACAGGTTTTTTTATTGTCTTGTTCATGTCTCATATCCTCTTTGATGTCTTCATTAGTTTCACCTACTACTTGATCGATCTTGATGCAGCCACTTCTCTATATTTGTATAATGTCAGCAGTAACACAACCAAAGCACAAGGTGAAAACCAGGTGCACTACATTCAAGGCAAATGAAGATCTAAACCTGTGTTTATCACTTGTTTTGCTGCATGACTGGTTGCACACATCCCTACATGCGTCAGATAACAGAAAAAAAACATTGAAGGCTGGAAAATCCGATCAAAAAATAAACTTCAAATCAACAGACTGAGAAGGCAGCGTAACAACGAGACAAGGCAAGACAGAGTCTGTACCCATCGATTAAGCCAGAACTTCACAAAATCTGATCTGGCTCAGACGAGTGAGTCATCTTTCAATCCCATCGCAATTGCCTCCTGTCTCTGTCCCTGAGCATTCTCAGGCAAGACACTGAACCACAGGTTGGAGCCAGCAGTGGGAGAATATTTGTTACTGGTGTTTGAGTGAATCAGTGTGATTGATTCTGAAGAGTGGTTTGAACTGCAGTTGAGGGAGGATATGTTAAGTGAGTTCCACACAGGTATAAACTTCCTGCATGCTGTACATACCAATCTCCTGATTGTCACATAAAAAAAAGTCTTTCAAAATAAATAAAATATTGGTAGAATGAGCGCTGATGATGAGGCGAGTTTACAAATTGCTGGAAATGTTGGCTTCCTGTAACAAATAGGAGTTTGTGTCTTTCAGGGAAATGTTTATCTTTCGATGAGTCATAAAAAAACAACTATTTCTTGAGAAATTAAAGGTTATCCATCCACCAGGCTCTCTTTCTAATTTCTGAAACTGGAAAACTGATCAAATTCAAATTCAAAACTGGAAAGCCTCATCCCAAAATAACAACAAACGAAATAGATTGAACAGATTTTACAGATGCTTTTGTACATACTGGACTCAACATTCAGCACTGTCTATTGATTAGTTAGCAGTTTGAAAAATAACCACAGGCTTAAATACTCAGAAGTGAATCAAGACTTAGAGGTGCACACTGGAAACTTCACTGCAAACAGGAAAACGCCAAGACAAGAAGCACAATAGTGGAATACAGATAAGGACAGGTTCAGTTCCAGAAAGGAGAAAGTCTAACAGCATGGACGATAAAGTTGCAAAAACAATGAGGGAGTATTAAAAAAAAAAAAAAAATCAGGATACAAATGTTGAGAATGACGACAGAACAGAATTTTAAAAAGACTGAAACACAAACAGCAGGAAAGTATGGAGATGAAAGTCAGATGTAAAGAGATTGGCCAAGGCAAGAGGTGACAACAGGCACTGAAAATCAGCCTTGTGTCTAGAGAAAACACACCATCATTTTTTTTTTTTTTAACACTTTAGTGAGATAGACTATTTGGCACTTTGTCTTGATTACAAGAGTCTTGAAATATGCTTGGCAACAATTTCTGAAGTGACTTAGCTATTGATTGAGCACTGTTCACACCATCTTCAAGAGTCAAGACTGTTGTATTTTCAGCCACAGGCAAGTGGGGGTTGGTGCAGGTTTTCATATCCCCTGGCAATAAAACCTGACCAAAAAAAAATCATAATAATCCAACATTAAAACACCTATACACAACATTTTTGACAATGAGTAGCCTCTGTGCATGCATATGTTTGCGTGTACGTATGCAGGTCAGCATGTGTTCCATTTCTTATTTCAGTGTGTGCAGGCGTGATGAGTGTGTGTCCCAGTCATACACTTCTGCCACCTGTGTTGCTGTCCACTGTGCCTTCTCCTTTGAAGCAGGGTGGTGGTGTGTCATCCAGATGTGGCTGCAGAGGAGCGAAGAGTTCACTTAGTCCCTGGGGATTTTCCCCTTGAGCTCCTTGTGCATGCATGGCCGCTGGGAAGAACCATACAGTCGACATATGTGCTCCTCTCTGCTCTCATCTGTCTCCCAACTCAATTCTCCCTCCATCGATACCCGTGGCTTCTGCCTCTCACCGTTTCATGTATTTCCAGTTTCTCTTCCTCTCCTTTCACATTCTCAACTGTAAAATACTTTTTTCACAAACCCTGAAAAGCCAAATGCAGTTGATTTTGACATGTTTATACTGATAATCTCACCGCAAAAAGACCTAGAAAGGCCTCTGCAAGTTTCTGACTGAAACTAAATTTAGCAACTTCAAATCCTTGTGCTATTTTCCCACAGCTCTTTTTCATTTTAGCACAGGTGTATTTCATAACGAAACGCCCAGGGGCCCTGGTATTGCTGATTCACTGCCATGTGCTCACTGAGACATTTACATTTAAATGAGGCATTGTTAATGTTATTAGACACACCTGCGACTTTGCTGCCATAATGAATCAAAAAATCAGTTGTCAAACTGCAGAGTGGAAAGATGGGGTGATAAATAAAAGAGGCGTGCATTCTCTCGCATTAGATGGACGGTTCAAAATATACACACACAAAGACACACACGTGGCAGTGGAGTTTGATATTAGCTGAGATGCAGATGACCTTCTGTTTTGGAGGTATGGGAAAGAGGAGAGCAAGAAGTTGAACAGTGGGGCCTCTGGGCAGCATGCATCAAACACAATCCCACTCTTTAAGGGCTTACGGCTAAAAGTCCCTGAGATTTAAGGAACACATGTGTCGATTTTTGTTCAAAATAGTCATTTACCAGGCTGTTCTGCGTGTGTGTGTGTGAGTGGACTCTTTCAGTAACTCTATTGGTTTCTCTCTCTCACTGTATCTGGCTAACAATGGAGTGCAGCTGCAGAGAGGGTACTGAACGGTCACTGGACTTTTTGTGGCCACATAAAGTTGCACTGAGCTGAATACACTGAACCATGTGACTCCTCACATGTAGAGAACAGCTCAAACTATACGATCTCAGTCCTGTGTCAGCGAGTCTCAACCATACTTAAAGTGCCCTTCGGCAACAAGCTAAAAGCTCATCACCTCCTCGGGACTGGGTAGAAGAATGAACAAAGACATTAAGGTAAGTATCTTTGAGCTGTGCTGCACATATTGACATGCACAGGCACTCAGACATACAGCACAACAATTACGATGAACTGAGACTGAGTTCACGACAGTATTGGAACAACAACCCTGAAATAATAAACACATGAAAAGTTTCTTTTTAACAGTGTCATTTTTCATCTGTGTGAGGAGGCGAGCCCTGGTTTGGTCTGGAAACAGGATGTGGGCAGGAGAACTGGGCATCTGCCACATGCCATGGAGCCGCCGGAGCTTATTTGCATAAGTGTGTGTGTGTGTGTGTGTGTGTGTGTGTGTGTGTGTG
Organism: Salarias fasciatus; assembly: GCF_902148845.1. Taxonomy (NCBI): domain Eukaryota; kingdom Metazoa; phylum Chordata; class Actinopteri; order Blenniiformes; family Blenniidae; genus Salarias; species Salarias fasciatus. The sequence continues at coordinate 17,300,789 of NC_043766.1, read as the reverse complement.
TGTGTGTGTGTGTGTGTGTGTGTCTGTGGCCTTGTTTTTCTGCACTGCTGTGGCCCTACATCTGAACTGTGTTGCACACTAACCTGTAGGGATTCATGTCACAGTGACATACAGACACACAGACACAACCTGCAGAGCACGTAATTATGAAGAACGCCAAAACAAACCAGCTGGAGTCCAGATAAGGATGAGTCTGGTCTCAGAACAGATGGTTCTTTTCTCAGTAACGGCAGGAACAACATGAAGATTGTGTTTTAGATTTGAGAGGCCTTCAGACTCTCTTCCAATAAGATGTCTTTACTGTGAAGAAGTAACTGCATGTAGGTCATCGACCTGGAAGTGGAGTGCATCCATCCATCCATCCATCCATCCATCCATCCATCCATCAGTTGAGGCTCCTCTCAATTTGGAGGAGTAATAGCAAAATTTTCCGTCTCTCCCAGATGACGGAGCTCCTCACTCCATCAGCAAGAGTGACGCCTGCTACCTGATGCAGAAAACTTTATTTCATGACCATAGGTGAGGGTGGAGATGTAGACTGACAGGTAACCAGAGAGTGTTGCTTCACCGCTCATCTCCCACTCCTCATTCGCCACACTGGTCTGATACAGTGGCTGCATTACTGCGGTCGCCTGCACGAACCTGTGGCTTCGCTCACTTCTCCCAGCACTCCTTCAGCAACAGACTAGTGCACCCTAGGTGTAAGAAGGAGCGTTTTCGCAGGTCATTTATTCCAGTGTCTGTCAGACTCTTCAATGCCGCTGTATAAATTCCCCTGTGTGGTGTTTTTGATGTGTTTTTGCCTCCTCCGGTCTGCATACTCAACCATCTATTTATGGGCTGTGGCGCATGCCCCATCCTCCTGTTTCTGGTGCTAAGGATGTGCACGGTGTTGCCTGCAAAATGTGTGGAATGCTTGCCTGCAAACTTTTTTGCACTTTGTGTTCTTGTTTTTCTATTTATTGATATTTATTTTGCGACTGTGGTACTTCTTCTTTGGCTGCTGTAACAGTGAAATTTCCCCATCAATAAAGTCTTATCTTATCTTATCTTATCTTATCTTATCTTATCTTATCTTATCTTATCTTATCACTCGTTATAAGATCCATAGATGCTTAAACTCCTCCACCTGGGGAAGGCGCTTCCCCCTTCTACCTGGAGAGGGAATGTTATTCTTTTCTCAGTCACTTCACACCCAGCATTGAACTGTCCCAGCAGCCCTCATGAGATGATCCCAGGGGAACAAAATCATCCACGAAAAAACAGAGACACCTCTCTCTGCCATTATAACGTATCCTATCACCAAAGAAAGAAAAAGTCACTGAAATGTGCGCTTGAGATCAGTCTCCTGTCACTCTCGACTCACACCAAGCCTGCGTTTCACTGTTCTGTCCAAATGAAGTTACTGTTATATCAGCCTCTCATTAGCACATGATGATCCATTGACTGAGCTGTTCTTACATGCCGGAAGGATAAATTCAGGACAAGTCAAAAGTCCATAACAGGACAAACACAGAGAGAGTTGCAAGCCACACAGGAATGACCCTATGCTCAATTTGTTTTTTAAAAAAGAACAATGTCACTATGTGCAGCGATCACCACTGCACCCCGTCACATGATGAAGGGAGGAAGTATTTTCTTCCTGAGACAATATCAGCCAAATCCTTTTTGACTTTGTGTTTATACTATAGCTAAAATAGACTTGTATAAGTGTGTAAAACCCTTTCCATGCTGCAAATGCTGCTGCTTGATGTTTTCACCCGTAATGATTTAGTCACTGAAAGTCAGGGTATAGCCCAGCCGATCGCCCTGCCATTTCAGCTTCATCCTGGCTTGACCTTCAGGAAAGTCTAAACTCTCAGGCTGCCTCAAACAAACAAATAACTCCTGAGGGAAAATATGTGAAAAACATGCAAACATCAGCACCTTGGCTTCAGCTAAGAGTACGGATTTTGGCCTGGGAACGTGACCTGTTTTGTGCTGGAACGGTGTCGCCTTCATAATGTATATCTAATGGTATAATGGTATTCGTGAAGTATTTTTTTTTTTCGAAAGTGACGATTAATATCAGCACTTAGTTAGATAGTATTTTAGTATTGTAACAAAGCCATATTTCTCTTTTTTTTGCATATGTTTTTGCCTTCATAAGCTTTCAGTCAAGATTATTGGTGCTTCCTTAGTTTACGTTTTTAACTTTTACAGATTTTCCTTCAGTAACATTTTATTTCCTCTGTATATTTTCAATTTCAGTTCCCACTATTTCATCATACAGACTTCAGTAAATTTAAGCAGTTGAAAATCATTTTCAAAAGTAAAGTGGCAGACATGAACTTTCTGTCAGACACAAAACTGAAATTCTGCTTGAAAACATCAATACATTGTAATTTTGGTAGAATTTAGTTTCAGTAAAATCTGTGCTCATGACAGTGTTGCAGAGTGTGAAATCTGGCCACTGCAATGTTTATTCACATTATTTTCACACTCATTAAGCCATTCAGTGACAATCACACAACAAGTGAGAAGAGGTCAGGAACTTCTAGTGTATGCCACATTTACACTTCCTTTGACATTGAATACTATTATATAATGAGAAAAATTGCTCAACAGACCATGATTTATTTCTCTGTAAAATGATGTCTGTAATTTTGATAACACTAAACTCTCAGATATGTATTTATTTTCATAATGAATTTACATTACAGCCGTATGTTAATATTCCTTTGTTCACTTTGTTCATGACTACAATAACATGCACAACGCCGTGACACAGCACTGCCCTTAACTCTTCTCCTTGTCTGTATGACAGTCATTCCTGATAATACTAATTATCATGATGATTATCAACTGTGTACTATTGACTTAAGTTCCTGTTCCCATCCAAGCTGCCTCCTGATCAGTTTCTGTAAGTGAAGCTCCTGTAATCCAAGTCCAAAAAAAACCCCTTGTGTTAAATTCAGCTAAGATTGTCTTCTTTCAAGCTTGACACAAAATCTAAATGAAGCCTGTTCGTCGTTTGCATAAACACAATAGAGCATGATGGATGTTTGTTCCCTTTCTGTGTTATGCAGTGCACTTGCATTTAGTAAACTATTTTTCATTTATTGCTCAGTTTTTCTTATATTCTCCTATATTTCTACGTATATTTCTTATAGGTAATTTCATATGTTTAAACATTTAATTTTTATTTGTGTCATTTGTTGTCCAATAGATAGTATTGTGTTGTAATTTTCTCAGTCATTTCTTCAAGTGGAAGTGAACAAAAGAGCCAAGTTGTAATCCGAAGACAAGCTGAAGGACGCTGGCCTATATTAGAGTTGTAATGATAATGCACTGCGGGTTCGTTAGAAAGAGAGAGGCATCTCACAGTGTTTTCTTGACGTAAACATTTAAATTAATGCACTTCAGAGCATTTCAAAGCAACCTTCATTAAGCCAGGCTTAATGCCCACCACATATCACAAAACCTTTGCAATCATAACCTGAGGCTTCACAAAGAACTCAACAAGGAAAAAGCAGCGAAGTTTAGTTTTGTGCAATGAAATGACAGATTGCACTGATAAAGTACAGTACGTAACTGTGAGTTACTGTATGAGACAGAGAGGGAACATTGCAGGGGCTGCTCTCGTCCTTCAAACTGCTTTTGTAAGATATTATCTAACATCAAAGAGAACACAAGAGTTTAATTAATGAATGTTATGTCTGGACATGTAATACCCTTTGAAATACAGTCTAATCTTTTCTGCTGCCCTCTCATCATTTGAGATTTACAGCGGGGAGCAGTTAGCAGTTAGAGTCACTGTGAGCCATGTTTCTACCTCGGAGGGATATCATTAGGATGTTCCTGCTGAGTTTGAAAAGGAAAAAAAAAAAAAAAAAAAGAAAAGAAAGAAAACTGGTTGGTCATATGTTCTACTTAATGCCATTAAATTCAGCTTTTTTAGGGAGCAGGTATTTGGTGCAGGGAGAGTTTTAGTCCTGTGCAGATTTTTAATGTTTTTTTGGCAAAATTTCAGCAAGACAGAAAACTTATTTTCTGTGGGGAGAAAAATCGTGACTCTCTACTTACTTTCTCCGCTGGGCCTCCTGTCACTCTGTGCTGTCAGACTTAAAGGCCAAGTCCTAAACTGCTGATAAAACACTGTCACCCCTCCACCAGTTTTGTTGACAGAGTGATTTACTGGCCTGAACATATTGATGTGTGGGCTTTAGGAGTTGCTGCAACTCATTTTTCAAATACTTCTGTTCTCGGCGACGCTTTGAACTACTTGATGTGAGTCACCCGAACTGCAAACTGGCAGAGTCAGTCTGGAGTTCTTCCTAATTCAATTAGGTAAATAGTCTGATGTCTGATCTGACTTTTTATGAAAGCAAACCATTTTTTAAATGAATTACTGGTTGGCTAATAGTACGCACAAATGTACACACTATGCTATTTTGCAACTTTGTGTTTCTTTGTGTCCTTTCAGAAGGAGAAATTAATTTTTTTTAAATGTTATTCTATCTACACACTACATTGATGAGAAATAACTGGAGGTGAAAAAAGTATGTGACAGGTCCCATGTACATACATTGTTGGCCTACAAATATTAATTTAACTTATTTACTATGATAGACATATTAGTAAAAACATGGCATTTATGAGTTATTCAACAAGACATCTCTTCAGAGATTCAACTTAAAACCCTTTTCTAAAAATTCATACACACTAGTAATGAAATGTGAGCCAGAAAAGGTAAGTTTAATAGATAAATAACCAAATACAACTTCATGAAATTTCCAGAAAAGTACAGTCACAAAGTGTTCACACTTTACCTCTATGATCAATTAAAGTGAACATACTAATTTTTATTTCCAGAACTGTCAGTTTGCAGAGGTACTTTTGGCACAGTTATGATCGTTGACGGAACATGATATGAGGCATTTTCTTTGACATTAAGTTTGAATTGAAAATCTCGAGCTTAATGCTCATTGAAGTACACTTTAATCCAATTAGAAAACAACTCAGACTCCCTCAGGATGAATGGTAATGACATGCTTATGCATACATACGATCGTAATCCAAGAAGCTAAGTGTGTTTTCTCCCCATTATTGTTGCATTGATCTCCTTCAATGGCACAGCAGACCATTAGTTAAGTGACAGCAGGTAAATATTTGAAACAATCACACTGCAAACAGTGAAACACAATTAGTGCTGCTCAGCCTGTAGTAACATAATCCTGCACCTGGACTCATTCAAAGTATCTGAAACACCTGCACAAAACAGCAATGGACCATGTCTCTTCAAGGAAGAACTCATAGAGGAAGAGCAAAAACTGAAAAGAAGAAGAAGAAGAGAGTATGCATACGAGTGCAAGTCAAACTGATAGACACATGGAAAGAGCGAGAGAGAGAGAGAGAGAGAGAGAGAGAGAGAGAAAAAAGAGAGACAAGAAAGAATGATAAGGAGGAAGATAAAGACGGAGAGACAGAACATTGCATTAGACACTAAGAGCCATTCCTCTCTCGCTAAAGGCTAATGCAATTGCCACACAATAAGAGTGTCTCAGCGGAGGCTGTAAAAAAATCTGGAGAGGGAAATGTAAGAGGAGAGGCAGAGAGGGAGGGAAAGAAGGAGGGAGGGAGGAGAGGAGGAGAACCAGCAGCTCTGCCTTCAGACTCTCATATGGATCTCCTGGGACAATGGTTGAAAGTCTCTCTCTGTTTCTACTGTAACTCCTGGCTGTGTGTAAGTGGCTGAGTGGCTTGGTGCTCTGCTCTGTCTCCAGAGTGATTTATCAGGTTTGCAGGGAGGGGAGACAGAGGGAAGAGGGGGAGACAACTCCGGTAGCAGACAGGCAGCAGTTACCAGTCAGCTGGCTGGGTGTGTTAACTCCACATCTGAACTCTATGGGAACAGAGCAGCCTCCTCTTCACTCTCCTCTCCTGGCAGACTGTGGAAGCAAGAGGGGACAGGTCTTCCTTCTTCCTGCTGTTTGCTGAGCTGACGGGCTCAGGGATCCGGCCCTGGACTGAGAGGGGACGTGACAGGACGGCACGGGACCTCGGCAGGAGAATCGGACTCTGAGGATTGCCCTGTCTGCTGATTCTTGGATCTGAAATGGCTCAGTTGGCACCACGGCGGAGCCGGTCGGGCAGCCGTGCAGCTGTCTAGTCGGTCATTAGTCAGTCAGACAGTCAGTTAGTCAGCCAGTAAATCGGTCAGTGGGGTCCATCCCAGAGAGTCAACTCTTTCCACTTTGTGCATATCCTCATCTGAACTCTGAGGTGACTCAGATAAGCCATGCAGCAAGGCGGACCTGTGGGCATGGTGAGTGGCAAACACAACTCTCTGTCTCTCACATGCTTTCTCACACATCTTCTCTTCCTCCCAGTGTTTCCCTCTGCTGCAGTTCTTCGGCAAATATTTATTGCTCTGTTTTTGTGCGTTTCAGTCTCTTATCTGAGGCAGCTGACCTGTCGGACAACAAATTTGATCAAAGTTTTCAATGTGGCGCTTCATTGTTTAAACGCAGCTGTCATAATCAAGCTTTTATCTTTCGATGGCGGGAAGAAGAAAATGTGTCTGTTTGTACAAGAAACACGCGATTGGCTCATCAGACAAGATAATTCATACAGGTGGTTTAATTGTGTTGCTGTCAGGGGTCAGATGGAAAATAACACCATCTTTCACTCAGAGCTTCTGTGAGCTTTAAGTTGATTTTGTGACAGAAAATCAATAAAAAATATTGCAGAAGTTGAATAAATCTGTATTTAATTTTGATCTGTGAGAACGGACATTTCATACATACCTGCGTGCATGCGCACATGCGTGCGCGCGCGCGCGCACACACACACACACACACACACACACACACACACACACACACACACACACACACACACACACACACACACACCTGCTTGACTCCTGGCTGCTGTGCCAGCACTTTTTCCACAGCGATCTCATGACTACGTGGGGGTTTGTACAGGGCCATAATCTCACTACTATTTAGAAAATAAGTTTGATTTGATAAACTAACCCTAAAGTGAAGTGCAGAGAACATTTTTAACAAATAATTGAAATATCTGAGCGCGATACAAGGTTTTATCAGTGTGTGCTACACCGGCGGAGTTGTTCCTACATACTGGACACTGTTGGGCAAGAACAAAGTTAATGTGCTGAAAGAACTTGTATTAGAAACATATATGTTTACTTGTGTAATTACATGCTTGGAAAATGAGGATCAAAGTAGCTGCCTGAAGTGATGAAAATAGGAAAAATAGAATCAACCACAAGGCTTAGTTGCACAAATTGATACACGGCTATATTTCTCCTACCGTTGTCTTCTTCTGATAATATAAATATTTATTTGTTTGTCATTCTTCATTACCCACCAACATTAAAAAAATTACATGACTAATTTGCAGAGCTGTGTAATCAACACAATGCCACCTGCATAATTAGTCCTCTGGAAATAGTAACAGATACCAAAATAAACTAACATCTGTTGAGAAAAGTTTGCCCAATTAGCTTCCAGCTGAACACTGCGTCACGTGTATATTTTTTTTTATTAAGTGACAACCAGTGAATGTCGAACTTCAGAAATAGACTGACTAAAGTTCAAGAAAATAACAGCCATCACAGCTTGATAACCAGATGTTTAAGCATGTGTCTTCCTGTTTTCTTCCCTTGACTGTCACAATCCACTCGATTTCTATTCTAAACTCCTCTTTAGAGGAGGTCAGACACTTTGTGTTGCCTGTTTGTGGCAAATGCTGACTTGGGCGTTGTCTTGAGAACAATATACACATGTTTGTTGTTGAGTTTGGCTGCTAATTTTATTGTTATTGATACGGTTTTACATGAGCAGAAGCACACGTGTGTGTGTGTGCATCCACCTGCGTATGTGGGTGCATTTTCTTTCTCATGTACAGATGTGTTTGCACAGTAGCTGTGTGTGTATGCATGCGTGTACATGTACGTGTGCATGTCTGTGTGTGTGTGTGTGTGTGTGTGTGTGTGTGTGAAGGTTTGCACATATCCTAAGCCACATGGTTGTCACCTCTCTCATGGTTTTCCTGCACAATGTGAGTTCGGTGGTTCCACTCAGATCAACTGCGGAGTGTTCAAGTGTGCAGGACAGCATGGTTTCCTTGGGCTCTTTCAGCTCGGCAAATGCGTCCCACCACAGAGAATTTCTGTCTGCGTGGAGGCAATTACAGCACACATCCGAAGCCATCTTAGCCTGAAACCAAATGAAGGAGCCTTTGATAGACCCCGACTGATGCATATTTACTTTTTACAACCAACCAAGTAGTAAACAGCTTGCCTTATTGGCGCTGGAGCAAGACTTTAAATACAGGCCTGTTCACACACAAGCATCCACGTTTAAACACATATTCATGAAGGCACACATACAGGCAGACAAAGAATTTTCATAGGACCAAGGTCTCTGCCAGATCACCACAGACATATCCTTGACTTGTTGCGTCTGCCAGCTCAATCCGATAGCCAGTTGCTTTATAATCAGGTTTGTTATGCTATGCCTGGCTGGCTGCTGTTTTTTTTTTTTTTTTTTTCTTTTTCCGAGCTGCAGACACAGCAACAGCAACAGCAACAGCAACAGCAGCAGCAGCAGCAGCAGCAGCAGCAGCAGCAGCAGCAGCAGCAGCAGTAGCCTCCAATTGAAGCCATGTGTGGTGGAAAAACAGGCCTCGTTGTGTGGAGAGATTGCATGCTTAGAGTGGGAGGGAGCTTGTTGGTTACAGAGGTCACAATCCGAACACGCAACTCCTCCTGGCCTTCTCGCATGCCATGTTCACAGATGCATTTCAGTAGTCTGTCAGCGTCCCCTCACCAGCGTCCTCCACTCCCTGCTCACTTTAAAATTTCACCCGGAAAAAGTGTGCCAGCAGTTCATGTTGCTGTCCTTTATTGTATCCTTACAGCGCATGTTTATATCTAATGCAGATTGAACTGAAGTCACCTGGAAAAGAGCTCCCAGCTGGTTTTCCTTATTGTAGGTTGAATCTAAATGTTAAACAGGCACCAAAGAGGGCATACTTCCACTTACAAAACACAAAAACAAATAAACGGCTGGAAAAAAATAGAGGGGTTATCTGAGTACACCGGGAGATATTGGAAGAGGGAAGTCCACCAACATCAGCACTGTCTTCCCAATTGCACAATTTAGTGTTTCTTCTGTGTATACGTCTTTTATTTCTCCCCAATCTTCTTCCTTCCCGATCCTTAGCTCTTCTTCTCAAGACTTTTTAAAAGTCCCTCTCTCCTGGTCAAAATGTCATTCATGCAGCCAAACCTATTAGCTAATATCTGAAATAGCTATCAGATTCAGAGATAGCCCATGACAGGCTGTAATGGAGCTGTGCCATTTCCCACCATGCATTATAATCGATCGTGTTCCTGCCAGAGCAGAGGGCCAGATTACTTTTTTTCTTTCTCAATTGCTCCTGCAGGAGGTACATCAGCAGAATGTCCACACACAACATGAACATGATTTAACATGGAGTATGCTGTGACATAAAACTAGCAAATCTGTTTAGTCTTGTGCTTCTTATATTTTTTTCTAAAAAAAAAAAAAAAGGTTGACAATGATTGATTTAGCGTGAAATTACATCTCTGACAAATTGCATTAACACTATGCAAAGTGGATTATTGTTAATGGGACACAAGAGAAAGGCCATGCTCGATGTCTGCTCCCTTCATCCGTCACATATGAGGGCTGGTTTATCAACACTGTGTTATCAAATAAGCTCAAAAATTAAGCCCAGAGCCAACGAACACTGGTAATGGCTTTTTAATGTCATATTTTTTTTTAAAGTTACCTAGAGAGGGGCTGCTGGGTAAAAACAGGTCCTGTGGTCAGACTAGTATCTGTATCTTATGTTCAAGAAGGTTGTTGTACATATCATAAATATTTGCTGTGCTCTAGACAGAGGTTTTATACAAAATGAAGGAATGTGTGGTCGTACATAATGAGAGAGTTATTCGTGGAGGTTTTATCTCATGCAAAGTGATAACTGAGACAAAGAGTTGAAAAAGCATTCAGAGGCTGGTTCAAACCTGGGTGCCCATATCACAGCTTAAATTTTAGATCATGAGATGGTTAAAGTTGCAGTAAAATTTTCCAGCCTTGTCGAATGTTTGGAGATGTTGATACATTTTTTTTTCAATTTGCTTTAATTGATCCCTCTAATTAAAAATGTCAGCAAAAAGTGAAATGAGGAGCTTTATTTATATAAGGTTATACTGAGAAATTGGGTGAGCATTAGCCAAAAAGTGCAAGTTCATATAAATTAAAAACATTCATCCTCAAATGAAAGCCAGAACAAGGTAACCTTTATAGCCCAGGTGTACGCAAATGTTCTTTCAATCCCAATACTGTATTTGGCAGAAGTTTACAAAGAAAGAACAAGGTGACAAAGCTTTCTTTCTTTCTTTTTCTTAATTCATAACACTGAAGAAGTGTCGTATTATTTAGACGTTATGATTACATTACTGTTGAAATACACTGATAATGACACGTGCACTGAGACCAGGCCTCTTCTTATGGGTATTCACAAATCTGGTTGTTCATGCTGAGTCAAAAGAAATGCTGAAAGATGCGGAAGATGAGTTGGTTGTTGGGTTTTGTTTATTTTATTATTATAATTTATTTTTCTATCAGTCAGGAAATCCCAGACATACAGTTCATTTTATACAGATATACAGCAGTTATATAGTGTGTTTCTTTTTTTTTAAAAAAAAAAAATCTTGTTCAGCATGTTCAAACCTCAGCTGTTGACTGTAAAGTTACACAATTGTCTGATACAGATCTTGCAGAAGGAGTGTGTTTAAGATGTAACTCAGCAGCCTGACAAACGCTCGTGGAGCACGGCTGCCAGCATTCAAATCATTCCCTCTGTTGCTGTATTAAAATCAGCTTAATGTTTCAGAGGAGTCTTTTGTGCCTAACAACAGCTTGACAGCGCTGCGTTCGTAAACCTCAGCTTTTCTAAGGCAGTTATACTGACCGTTACCATCTCTTCCTCACAGAGTCTCACTCCGTTCCGTCTCCGTCTGTCTTTATCACAACACTTTGCCTGAGCTTTGTGAGAGCAGGGTGACAAATCACAGCCACCAGTGTGTGAGAAGCACTGTGACGTCAGGGCCGCATCGCCGGGGTCAGATGGGAATTTTGACCATCACATATATCACCACCACATCCCTTGTGTAAACACTGCTAACTGCGCACAAGAGACTGTGGAGCAAATGGTACATGACTTCAGTTGTCCCTCGAAGGAAGTCTGAGTAACATGAAGTCACACATTTGTAGATTTTTATGTCCTCGTAAATGTGACACTTTTTTTTTCAGCAGCTATATCTGCTTGTTTTCCGAGTTCTCGACTGCCACTTGAGCTCGGCGCTGTTTCCACTCTGACTCACCCTTCAGTCTTTTGCCCAACCAGCAGTTCTTCAAGACTGCGTGAATGAGGTCAGTTTGTTCGGCTGAGAGTGCCAACTTAGCGCTTTCTAAACGTGGTGACTTGTTCACACCTTCAGCCATGTGTACAATAATAAGTTCCATCAGGCTGTAAATTATGTTTATTTGGACTCACACAAGCTGGAGACATTACATTCGGCTTTACCAAGCCACAAACAGATGGCTAGGGAGACTCAGGTCGGCTGCTAAAACTGATGCTTCAGTTGCAGAGAGTAAAGGTCTGGGAAAAGTATTTGGTTGATCTAAAAACAAATAAATTAAATAATGCTACAAATCAAAGTAATAGTGACATTCATATCAAAATCTTTGTGGAAGTATTTTTTTAATGTTTGAGATAAATACTTTATTTTTAGCACATTTGAACAAAAAAAGCATTTCAAATTACTGAAATTATCCAACATGTACAATATCATCTGTCACAATAAGAAAGGGGGTCACACACTGATGGTAGTGGTTAACACTTTCCCCTCACACCAAAAATATCCCAAGTTCAATGATGTTGTGCTTCTCTGTTTTGAGTTTGCATGTTAACCCTGTGTATGCATGGGTTTTATATCCAGGAATAAGTTCCCCCCCACAACAACAGGAATTCTGGGTCAATTGCTGTTTCTAGGTGTGAATGTGTGTCTGTGGTGTATCCTGCCTTCATCCATCCTCCTCAACATATAAACTGAAAAAAACTAATTGCGGAACAATTTTAAACAATTTAAAACATTGTGCAGCATAAAATAAATTCAGTTTTTACAAACTTTCCTGATTGGCACTACTCCCAACCGCTTTATGTCACTGAATTATAAGAGGTGTCTCATCTTCATGACCACTTCGTTCTTTCACTTCACTCTCACCATTTTCTTCTTTTCTTTTCATGCAAAACATGCTCCAACTCATGCACGTCAATGAAAGGCGTACGTGCACGAACACGCACGCGCATACACACATGCACACAAGGCAATCCCTCACTCTGCGTCACTGTTCAGTGAAGCACAACTTCATGTTCCACGTCTCGCAACCAAGACAAACATATTTATTCATGAAATCTCTGGCAGGGAGGGGCTGACTGTTAACACTGCATGACTAGACAGACATATTTCTCTGTCTGGAAGGATTTTACATGCCTTCGTTAGGTTGGACAACTTGTACTGTGGCTCTGTGGAAGATGTCCAATCTTTCACTAGCTGTCTTTGGGTTTTTTTTTTTTTTCATGTTTTCATATCAACCAGAAAACGGCTTTAAGAATTTATGGCAAAACGAAACATAACCACATATATTTTTAATCTCTGGTTTTAGTTACTCATAAAGCATGCTTGTGTAAGTGGGCAGAAGGTATTTTTTTTTTTTTTATCATGCATCAATGAAAACTCATGTTGAATTAAATTATGTTTCTAATTCATTCAATTGACATCAATATCTTTTGGAATTGAGTGAAACTACGGCTCAATATTTCATCCCTTTTATTTAGTTCACCTAAATCAAGTGCTCTAACAGACAAAGATGGTTTTTACTTATTCGTTTATCTTTTCACAGCGGGAGAGCTTTAGTGAATTTATGTGATGTATTGTGGCAACTTTTTCATCTTTTTACAAAATGTTTTAAAGGTTTAAGGATGGGATAATAATACATTTGCTTGTGATGTTATGGATGAAGTAACCACACCTCCTATTCTGCTGACAGCCTCCTTTACACAGTTGGGATTTTTTGATCAATAGGAGAAGCTTTCATGGTCAGATGTAACCTTGGATCCTATTTAGCTTCCCGCACTAATGACCTGTGAGATCATTATTATGAGAGAAAACAGCATGTCTGACATGGAGGTGCTGGACTGTTTCTTGCCTTGGAGCAAATCCCACATGACCTGCACAATATTGAAGTTAGTTGACTCTCTGAGCGAAGAAGTAGTCCCCCCATTTCAGCAGGAATTGAACAAACAAGATCGAACATGTTAATCAACGTGCTTTTCAAGTTCCCATTCAAAAAAAAAAAAAAATCACATTTTTTTCCTCTTTTCCACTCCTGATTTTCAGCTCAGATAAACTGCTGCAGGCCTCATCCAGAAATATACCAACATGTCATATTTTCAATAATTTGATATTACAGAACAGTAAAATCTTTAATTTTTCATCACGAACCTCCCATCATCAGAATTATGGAAGATGAGACGCTGACGACAATGAACTGTTGAGACTTGGTCCCAAACTCCTCCTCCACTCCCTCCTACTCACGGTTTGACAATCCTGTCATTATTCTGTCTCCACCAGGGTGGGCCAGGATGGAATTTTCCCTGCATAACAACATAAACAACAACAACAACAACAACAAAAGATAATGACACACAGAGATGTTACAGTTTTGCACAGAGGAAGTTGTAAAAGGAGCTGGAGTTTGTTTTTCTCCCTGTCTCCTCTTTTGAACCCAGCCATGTCAAACTGTTTCACAGTAAGAAGAGAAATCACACTGACTGTGAGTGGAAATAATCTCATCTAATGAAAGCTGGAGACAACACAGAGCTGAGTACATCTATCGTGGTTTGCTTATTGTTTGTTGAAAAGAACCAAGATATCGCTCTGATGCCTGTTCTCCACACATTTTACAGCATGTTGACGTCCAAGATCGCCAGACAGTTTGGAGTGCCTTTGCCATTTCAAGCAAGTCGTGTTTTCCCTTTTGTTCCTGAGTTGCTTTAAACAAACTTACCAGGTAGCTGGCTCGGCATGTTTCCACGAGACTCCACATCTGCTGCTTCCTGCTGACGTGTGCAGCAGAAAAGCCTGCAGAGTCATTGCTCACATCCCACTAATGCAATCTTTTGTTACAGAGATAACCTGTATCATCTTTCACTCTGGAGTCACAACGAGTGGTTTGAAATGCATCAGAGGCCATCATCAGATCAGTTCTCATGTAAAGGCTTTGTTTTTCAGAGAATGTTCCAGAGAAGTAATGTATTCCAACATTCTTTTTCCACTTTCTTCCAGGTAGGTACCTCAAAGCAGCTGTGGAAGAAAGCATCTGGTGCCCAGGATCCTAAAACTGCAGAGGACAGGTTGAGCAGGGATCCAGCTTCTGCCCTGGCTGTGCTAGGGGAGGGTTCCTGGCACCGTGATTTGATGCACATAGAGAAACAAAAATCACATTGCCAGGGATTTCCACTCCTTCACAGCCCAGCAGGTGACCCAGCGTATCAGTATGTTTTCGTATTTAGGGTGTTAGATGTGTTTATGGACTCTTCTCATCGAGACTGAGAGTTTTCTGTGGGTGAACATGTTTGAGAACTGTGCAAATTCATTTGTATGTTTTCTCTATTTTCTCTTGGGGGATTTGCACGCACCTCTGGTAGCACAGCTGAAACACACTGCAAAAGCAAGCTTCGACATCTTGAGCATTTCAGACTGTAAAACCTCCAGATTCTCCACCAGGCACTGGCGTAAAGGTCTGCAGGAGTCTCTGCTGCTCAGAAAACCAGCCACCCACTTGCTAAAGGCACAGAGCTTAGCTTATTGGTGAGCATTGATCCCTGCTATGTGTTGTTCACAGTGGCTAAGTTCAGTGCCTGAGGTGAAATAGTTGATTCAACGTTGGGGATTTGTTCCACTGAATGGAAAGAACTTGATGATCTTGGATATGAAGAAAGAAACGGGGGAGGGAGGAGGAGAGGAGTGATGAGTAATTAGGTGGAGATGGAGGGAGGTGGAAGGAGAGCGTGACTAGAATCACAGCTCTGTGTGACTTTCTGTGGACTAAATGTATTTCTTACTCATGTCATATAGTCCTGATGTCAGACTCGCAGTGCATTTTTGTTGCGTTCGCCAGGAGCAACAACGGTCTCATCTCACCTCAAGTGTTTGGCAAGACTCATCACGAACATCACATATATTAGAATTTGTTTCAGTGAGAGAGTGTGGCCTTGAAAATGCCACTGATTGTAAAACAATTTAGGGAATGTGGTGCAAAATGTCAAACCCGTCTGGGCACGCCAGTTTATGTCCAACCAAGTAAGCTGATGGCAGCTGTATTTCAGTACCAGATATCAGTTCAGCCTGCAAACACTAAACTGACCTTATGGAGCTCTCCAATCACAGCTCAGAGACTGAAAACTTCAGCAGAATCACGGAGGTAAATATGCACATCGTCTTTTGGATTTCGTGTCTATATTTTTTTCTTTTAACTTGTTCTTGTTCTTTTAACTTGTTCCTGTTGGTTATTCCTCTCTCCCGTCCTCACACCAATCGCCTCCACATCCTTCTTCTCTTCTTTTTATGAGTCTTCGCTGGCCTTCTTCTTCTCTTCCTGCCTGCTCAGCATCCTTTTCCTTGCGTAGCTATAATCTTTTACGCTGAGAAGAACCAAAAAGCTCATCCTTCTCTCTATGACTTTCCCACCAAACTGTCCGACAGGAGTGATCTCCAGTCAGCCTACTGAATCAGGGTCAGTGCCACACAAAAACACAAACATCAAGATTGCATGCAATGGATCAAAATGTGTGTTTCTCTGCTCCAATAAGTACCAATACTTGTAAACTCTACAAAATAAACACCGAATGCTGAAGTTACGTGTTGTGTATTAAATCATCTACTTCTAAGCTTGCCTCCTTCAATACACAAGTACATTTGGAGTTTATTTGAAGGACACTCACGAGATAAAACATCTCTTTTTTATGTCTGTTCTGAATAAATAAAACTGTAGAATAAAACAAACGAAGAACATTCATAGACACAGAAATACACAGAGTTCAATGGCCCACAGCAGTACATGAGTCCTGAGCATGCTGACGTTGTCTGGTCAAACTACATGTGCTACACTGCAAGTCTCTCTTTAAAAGCAGTCAGATAATTGATTTTAAACTTGCGTGGTTTTTTTTTTTTTTTTTGCATGTTATTGACCAGGCACAGCTGGAAATAATGTTGGATGTTAGTGGGTAATGAAAATAAATGTTGCGGTCATCCTTTCTGGTAAGTGCTCCGTGACAGCATCTGATATGAAACAAATTTAATTTACACACCATAAGAGCATGTGCACCAATGTGTGCACCACTAATGTAAGTATGCTGCTGGTGACACATCTTTAAACTATTTTTTACAGATCATTTGTACAGTCATTCTCCACAGTAGAGTTTTGCTTTGAAAAGAATGAAGACGATGGAAAAAGATGGTTTTATTTTATTTATTTCATAGGGACAGTGCACATTAATAAACAACTGCATTGCCAAAACAAATAACAGGTGTAAATATGCTGGATTATAGCCACAAGGCTAATTTACATCTGTAGTCCCTAGACAGATAAGAAAAAAAAAAAAAGAACACGATTAGTACAAAAGAAAACATGTTAGACAAAGAGTCAGTGATTACAAGACTGGTTTGCTTAAAGCCACACTTTGAGCTGAGCTCTGAAAAGAGGAAAAGTGAAGCATTCTCTGACAGTGAGGGGGAGACTGTTCCAGATCTTACTGGCCTTCAGAGACAGAGCATTTTGCCCAAAAGCAGTTCTTATGAATGGCACCTCACAGTCGCCCCTAGAGGTGGGACGTATCCTTGCACCAGTCTTTATTTTAAAATAGCCCAACAGTGGAGGGGGTGCCAGTCCATGAAACACTTTATACACAAATCATGCTGATTTGAAATGCTTAAAATTCTCCAAACTCAGGAAGTTGTGCTTTTGTAAATCATCACAGATATGGTGAGAGATTCTATAGATTTTGAAGCACCCACACTCGTCAGCGACCAGCATGTGATACAGTGTTCGATGTGTGACAAAAATCATTGAATGTAAGAACATTTTGGCGGCTCCAAGCGTTATATACTGACGAATCAGCCTAAAATTTCATAGATTAAACTTGACTTTGTTTGATAGGTTCTTGACATGTCTTTTAAAACTGAGTGTTGAGTCAACAGTCACACCTAAGTACTTAAAATCAGGAACAATTTCTAGTTCTTCACCTCTTAAAAATACATTAGACTGGGTAATGTTTAAAGACTGTTTGGAGAACATCATGTAGACCGTTTTTCTTACTGTTGAGCAACAGGCAAGATTTAAAAAGCCATTGATTTATCTGTTCCATAGCCGAGGTCAGGATTGAAGAAGCCTCATTAGGGGTTTTTGCATGTGTGAAGACAACTGCATCATCTGCATACATTTACATGGTCAGTCTCAGATGTACATTTCAGAATCAGATGATGATGATTAACACGGACTTTGAAGCAATACTGTCTCACACAAGGAAAAATCTGAGTTTTAAAACTGCAGTAGAGATGGAAATTGACGCTCTCTTATTGGACTGCCACTTTGAAAGGATTTTGGGGCTGTGCCCTCCCGTGCCTACTGAACTGGTATCAGTGTTTTACCTGAAAACTGGCTCAGTTCAGCAGGAACAGGAGTGGAGCCCACTGACTAACAACATGTGCCTGCAACGTACGGTAAAGTGTGGCCCTGCCCAGAGTCAGCATGTCAGTTGCTGTGGTAAAGTGAGCACACCCACCACACGGCCACATGGGATGCCTGCCTTGAGTCATTGTTTTTGATGAAACTCAAAGATGAGCCCTTTGAACTGTCGAACCCTGACGACTGTGCACAGCAGAGCTGCTTCACTCAGATGACTGTGCATCCTTTCTGAAAGACGGCTCATGGAGGGATTTGACCGTGTCTGCATGATTGGTAGATTTGGCACAATTGTGTGTATACAGGCATATATCTGTGAGAGGTTAACGGGTTTAATTAAATTGAAAGAAAAAAACAATGATTTGCCTTTCTAATCCTTGCATTGTCTTTTAATTATTGGAGATGCAACAGTGGGGGGAATTATATTTATTTCTGTCGTTCTCTGTCTCTCTCTGTCTCTCCAGACTGAGTCTGGAGTTCATCGTGAGGTTATCCCATTCAAATGTCTGCTGTGTCTTTGTAATTGATTTCACTCATCCATCCCCATTATCAGCGACTGGGAAGGTGTTCAGAGCTGCTTCCACCAAACTCTTGAGAGAACCAGGAAACACCACCAAGGAAAAGTGTCTTATTTAGACGATTTCATACCCAGAGGAAAATGGGAGCTCATCAGCAGGCCTGATGAATCCAATTATAACCACTCCCACCAGTGATTGTGGCTGCCACCTTAAAATTAAATTTCTGTTGCTTTGAATTTCTGTGGATAAATGTTTTGCTCAAACCTGAGGGAGATTAAGGATGGAGAGTTTTCTTTTTCATCATGCCAGTGGTGTGGTATTGACTTCAGGGCATTGTTTAAACCAGGTGGTATCGCTGACAAGCCGGCTACGATTTGTAAAATGTTAATTTCAACAAAATGTGAAAGACGGCCGTGCATGAAATGGATTACTCTAAATGTCAGTGCATATCTAACACCGTTCATCCATTTGGTGCATGATTTATTTTAAATTTGCAGGTGCCGCTATTGTTTCATTTTACTTCTAATCTAGGCTGATGTATTGATTGCAATAAAGGTTAAATGAATAATGATGGATTGCAGCATTGTGATTTCTTTAATGAGGATGTAACATCTAGTATTCCCAGGAGGTAAAAGAGTTGTGCCAAGTAGGAACAATGCTGGAGATGAGGACAAAAGCAGTTATTAAAAAACAAATGAACAGACGACTAAAAAAATTAGATGCTGAGAATTGACGGAAAGATAATCAATGGTAGATCATTACCACAGATTCACAAAAGCTTTTAGGGGTTTGGGCACATATCAGAATTAATCATGACTAAAATTGTAGCGTACTGTAATTATTTTAGTGTCACATTTCAGCATGATGTTGCAGTATCAGAGATGCTATCTGTCTTTATGGATGATATTATACATGGTACTTTCTTTACAGGGGGTCGTTTGGATTATTCTGCTGATGTCTGTATTGATGGACAAAACTGAAAAGCACCTACATGCTGCTTTACAACTTTTTTTTTAAGTTCAAACTTGTAAACAGCTGAAGGAGAGTCACTTTGATGGTGAGTTTAAAGGATTATGACCGGCAGAAATAAATTATTTGTAGTGAAATAGTAAAAGTGTGGCACTCATGATTGCGAAGGACACATTCTCTGCAAAATAGGATTAGATGACACTATGTGTCAGTATGCAGGTTAATGCATATGTTGAATAATATGTGAGCCTTCTGTCTCTGAGTGTATTAAAGTATGCTTAAAGTATTTGAATCCAATATTTCTTTGTCTATATTTCTCAGCCCAACAGAAAAAGGCATTTAACTGTTTTTTTCCTCCCACATATATGGATTGAGGATTCTATTGTGGATGAATCCACCATGAATAATTTCATATTTTTTATGGTTAGAATATGGTGTCATGTATTGTTTTTCTTTCTTTTTTTTTTGTTGCCAGTCTTTTAATTTATTGGTAAAAGTGAAAGGAAAACTAAGAGTTAAACTTTTTAGCATTGAACAAAAAATTGGAGGAGTCATAACTTAAATCTCATTTTCACTCCAAATTAATGAAGCGACTAAACATCACACAGCTTTTCATGTCTGGCAACATTTTCTAAGGACAATACAAAAGCTGACGTTATTCAGATCTGACAGATTTGTCCTGTGAGGAGCGGCAGAGTGCAGAGTGACACTATAGATCACTGACGTTCAAGTGAATAATCGTAGGAGAACAGTGTTAATATGACATCCAAATTCAGCAGCAGACATTCCTAGCACTCTGATTTAATAACAATCGTGTTGCAAATGACGTTGGTGCTTAAATAAAAGTACTATAAAAAGTATTAATAAAAGTAAGTAATAAAAGTATTATTACATTAAAAAATCCTCATCTGCTTTTCATTTTTTTTCATCACAGTTTTTTTGTTCTGTTTACCGGGACATATATCGGCTAACATACAATTTCAGTGCAGTTTCACCAGTTTTTAGGTGGCAAGAAATTAACGTCACAGAAAATATAGATGAACCCCCTCATCTGCACAAATATAATGACATCAAATCTGAATTTTCCGCTGGCTCTCTGGATTTACAGTTGAGCACACAGTTCATCGGTGTTTGTTTTGCTGTAAATAAACTGTGGCAAAAGCACATTTTTCTTCTTGAGGTGAGTTGACTATTTCATACATAAAAAACATATGGTCACATCCACTCAGTCAGGGTAGCACAACCATTTCAAAGCTTCCATCTTTGCTTTTAGTCTCCACAGCAATGCCAATATCCTTTCATCTACAAGCCACAAAGACTGACCAGATGTTGAGATGGGCCTGCCTTTTTCTGAGCCCGATCAGCTTCTGTTGCCCCCTTCTCCATTCAGTCAACATTCGTGTGGTTTCTGCCTGGTGGCTGTGGGCCTGGCTGTGTGATTTGGTTTAGAGCAGAGCAGGAACATCTGTTCTACAAAGCTCCAGCTTGTTCCGATCCTCAGGCCTTGAAGAAACAAATGAGGCCAGTGGTGGGATCTCTGCTGCTTAACAGGAGGACAGCTCTTCGATTAAGACTGAACTTTAGTATGTATAGAGGGAGACTTAGCGACGCGAAGTGACTCATTCAGTAAGCACACACATGAATCAGTGGCATTGAGTCAATACACAGTGAAATATAAAGAGGTATGAATATATTTCTTTTAAAATAGTAGTCTAGTAGTAGTCTTTTCTCTCTCTCTCTCTCTCTCTCTCTCTCTCTCTCTCTCTCTCTCTCTCTCTCTCTGTCTCTCTCTCTCTTTTTTTTTTTTTTTTGCTTTTGGTCTATATTAGTTTGGAGTTCCCAAAATTTTAGAATGTGTTTAGTGAAGTCCTTTGTGCCGACTACAATGTATTACAGAAAGGCAAAAGTCTTATCTCCACTGCAAAGTTGCAAGGCAAGCGAATAGGATGCAGGCAGGAGGTAGCATCTTGTTCAGAGGTCTCTGACCTTTTTGTACTGTATATTCAGTTCAACTTTGATTAGTGCCACTCATGACTGTGGTCAAAGGCAGGGTATCTTGTGGGCAGATCACTGGTCCATCACAGGGCGCACACACACACACACACACACACACACACACACACACACACACACACACACACACACACACACACACACACACACACACACACACACACACACACACACACACACACACACATCAGTTAAATGGTTAAATGCGTGTTTTTGGAGTGTAGGAGGAAGCAGGAGAAAACCTACATGGTAAACACTTGAATGCAGCGCTTAAATCCTGAAAGCCCACCACAGACCTAAGAGTGTGAACTACAACATCAATATGCTGCAGTTGAAATCATTGATCTGCCAAGAAGGCCAACAGTATGTACTTGTTTGATTTCTTACAACTGTCAAAGAAATACTCATATTAGGCTTTCTGCAGCTCCACTGTACAAAGTGATTCAAGCCACTTTCAACAGCAAATATGTCACTCTTCCAATGAGTTGTTGACAGATACATGTTTATTAAATTATCATAATAAATATCATTGAGGCATTGAGTCTTGGTTTGACTGATATTTTTCTCCACCATGTTTGGGTACCTGGCCTAAAACAAAGCTGGCCAGTGCAGCTTATCCACATATGTCAGTCTGTTGAACACCAAGAGGAGCTCATGCATCTGCCCCTTTCGCTTCTCACAGGTAAGTGCCAGCTATTGCAGAATTAGTGTTTAACCCAAATTACTATTGCTACTATTAGTTTTTAAGTGTGTCATTAAAAAAAAAAAATTACAGAAAACATTGCCAAGTCACTGATTAGCGCTTCAGAAAACTGTTGAACTGTTTTCGTGGTTGCTGCCATTCTGGAATTATTTTCAAGATAGTATTTACTGATAGTGTGAGCTTCTAACACAGTGTGAAATAATCCGGCGTTGGATTCACTCATTAAACTCTGTTCAAGTTACATCCAGCCATCAGATGTGTTGTTTTTCAAAATATTGCTATCAGCTTACTAATAAAACACTGTTGTTGTTTCTATTTTACAATGTGCTTTATGTGGTTCTTTACTAAAGCTGATGTGTAATGGAATACAAGCATATATTTTCAAGCAACCCAAAGTACATAATTAAAAATCGGTGGATTAGACAGTCAGTCAGAGAATTTTAGAGAGCTCTTCATTTGCTCTGTGTGAGCTTGAGACGAATGAACTGAAGCTGGGAAGAGAATAGGTTGAGTTCATCGAGAGAGAGCTGATTTCTCTGCATGAGATCACAAACACACACACGATTTGAGAAAATCTGAGAAATATAATAGAGCTTGTTAGATCTCGTCAAAAACTTAAAGGAGATTAAAGTGAGATAAAGTGCATTTTATTACCCAACAGAAAAAAGACGAGACACAGGAGCAATAAGCCCTACTCTCAGTTTCGTGTCACAAAGATCTCGTTATTGTCTAGGTAGGAGAAGTAAATGAAACATTGTTGAGATCTCTTTTCAAATTTTCTTTTCCTCTGGAGAATTACCATTTGTTTAATATAGCAGATGCAGAGAGACACTCCCTGTAGTGGCAGATTATAGTTTGTCAGCCTGTTTGTAAGTTTACATCTTTAACTAAAATTTATTTTTCTATTCATAGAACTCAATCATCTCTACTTGAAAATAGCTCATGAGTCATGACTGTTTGTGCTAGTTTTTTTTTTTATTTCTGATTAATCATAGAAGATAATGATCTGTACATACAGATTAAGGAATGATACAGAAAGTCAAGATAGATTAGAAAACAACCAGTGTTTTCATTCTTCACTCTGAAGACTGCTCACACTTATATATTTATGAAGAAATAAAAACAGTTTTCATTACTTATCAATACAAAAAAACCCACACCATTTAGAGAACAGGGTGGAATATTGTCACAGAAGTATTCTAATTAAACTGAGATTGTACAGTGGTAATATATTACTTGCCTTAGTGTTACTGTGAGACATCACTGATCTGTTGATCCTGAGTCTCGTTTCTGCATAGGAGCCACTTTAAAGGAATACTCCGAAGATTTTGGACGACCGCCCTATCCCTATCATTTACAAAGTGAGATAAGCTCATAAATACCTTTTTTGTGGCCGTTCGTCCAGCTGCTGGCTCCCAGCTGTTAGCATCGTAGTTAGCTTAGCTCAACTGCGGGAGGTGAAGAGGAGACAGAGCCTGACTGACGAAAGTGGGCAAAATACTCCTTCCAGTGGTCCAGGGGACGTCGTATTAGCACGTGAAGTAAATCTGAATTGTTAAAAAACTTTTTAAAAGACGTGTTTTCTTTTCAGCCCGTTAAAATAACTTTTTGATATTCACGGACCTGCACATGCGCAGTGCTCCGCGGAAGGATTTACTGGAGCACAGCAGTAGAAGCCATAGACTCAGCCCGAGAGAAGATGAAGAGAAGCGAAAAAACACACTTCCATGCATTCCCAAAGTTAACAACAGTCATTGCCAACATTTAGGAAACCCAGGGTGTCTGTGGTATTACTACTCCACACTTACAATATAAGGGGAATGAAAAAGCTTTCAGGTGAATTTCCACCCTGTTGGAATACCATTGATTGACTCTCTGTTTGTTAAAAAAAAAAATCATGTTTCTTCTTGGTGTGTGAACTCTGCCACATTGAACAATTTGATGAAGAGGAAACGCCTTAACATTTTCAGAACCCTGCTTGATTCATATATGCCCACAATAGCACCATTTCATGACAACGACTTCACAAAGTCCTTCAGTTACGGTGCAGAGAAAAATACTAAATTAGGACTACATAGCAGCACAGCCATCAATTTATATCTGTCAAATCCCTTTTATCCAAGGCAGGATTATGCAGAGCTGGAGCCAATTCCAGCTGATAACAGAAACAGATTGTCAGTCCGTCATTTCTTAAACACAGAGACAGACTGACACACTAAATACCAACCGCTATTTAAAGCTGCCAACCTAATATTGTTTGCACTGTGGCATTAATTCCAAGTACCCTGAGAAAACCTATGCATGCATAGGGAGAACATGCAAACTTCATGTTAAAAGGTCCTTCAAACTTTTTGCTGTGAGATTAATTAACAAACAGCTGAGTGGGTTGGCTGTTCGTTTTAGGCTTCTGAGTGCTTTGGTCAAGGTATTCTGGTGGTGCATTTCATTCTCCTCACATACATATGTTGCTGGTTGACAGTTTTGAACAGTACCCTCCATCCCTATAAGTTACTAGTCAAACTGTCAGGCCACTAGAAACATAAATATGGCCCAATGACAGACAACCTGAATGCCCTCTGAATTTCCTCTATCATTTCTGTATTAATGCGCAGAAATGTGCAAAATTACTGTGCTTCATTTGGAATAAGGCACTGAACTGCTGCAGCACTCCAGGGTGACGTTTTGTCAGCCAGGTGCATCCAGCTGAGACAAGCATGTGAGAGAAAAAAACGGGTCATGTATGCCAATATTTGATCTGTCTACATGCAGCAGCTACACCCTTCCTGTTATATTGTTTTTCTGGTTGGCATGAACATGTCTGAAAGGAAATGACAAATACACAAATTGATTGGGTGTTGCTGTAACCACAACACTGGATATTTGCACAGCTACTATTGATGGCTGGATGTCAAACCGAATGCTCAGCGCATGCCAAATGTGAGAGCTGTTCTCCAGGATAGAGGCTGCAGAGTAAAATCTTCCTGCCTTCCCTTTATGAAATTACCCTCTCGGTAAAATAGAATGACAATATACTGACAGATTGCTGTTACTGCTGAGTTTGTTCAGGTAAATAAATCCATCTAAACATTAATACAAAAACTATCACTGTCCATCCATCCACCCATCCATTAATCTTCCACCGCTTATCCAGGACCAGGTTGCGGGGACAGCAGTCTAAGCAGAGATCCCAAGTCTTCCTAATCCCCAGACTCTTCTTCCAGGTCTTCCCGGTGGGACATGTCCAGGAAGAGGCCTCAATGTGTAGGATTAACCGCTCTATGCTGAGTTCCTCTCTGGTGCTCGAGCTCTTTACACTATCTCAGCGCCCGACCACCCAACTGAGGAAACTCATTTTGGCTGTCTGTGTCTGGATTCTTGTCCTTTTGGTCATGAAACAAATGTCATGACCGTGAGTGAGAGTAGGAACGTAGATTGACTGCGAAACTGACAGCTTCTGCTTTCGGTTTAACTCCTTCTTCACCATGACGGACCAATACAACTTCTTCACTGCAGATGCTGCACCGAACCACCTGTCAGTCTTATGCTCCATCCTTCCCCCACTCGTTATTCATGACGAGACTGGACTGCACACCAACAAACTTGATCAACAACAGTGAGGCACCTTTCCCCAACACATGGTGGCTGAACTGTGGAGCTATAAGCAAACCCATGCCAGTCCGCTGCCTCTCACTGTGGGCAATGTCCGAGAAGTGGAGAGTTCAGCTCCTTTCAATGGATTGAGCTCCTGAACCCAAACTGTGTGTGGAGGTGAGCCTGACTATATCTAGCTGATACCTGTCAACCTCCCTCTCTAGCTCAGGCTCCTTCCCCTCAAAAAGGTGACATTCCATGTCCCAAGAGCACGTCTCTGTGTGCCTGTATTGTGTCGCCGGGCATCCCAGTGTCGACTGCCATCCAATCCACACTGCCCACAGCTCCTTCACTTCCCTTGGCGGATGTTGAAAAAAGTAACTGTATTCAATGAATGGGGAAATTGCATTTATTTTAATCACTAGCATTTAATAAAATATAGTATTATATTACACTGGCAGACACTTCATCCCCAGTCCTTTATTCATTAAATTTTCTCCTTAGTTCCATATAAATCTGCTGTTGTGTATTGCCTGACAGGCTGCAGCTCATGCTTTCTTTTTATCTAACAAATAATCACATAATCAGGTATTTTCTCATCAGTAATATCCTGACAACCTTTACTTTCCTTCAGCCTTGAAACAAACAGAACATGATGTTGCAGGTGTATACTTGACAACCTGCACAGGTATGGTAATTCTTCATTCTCTGAATAGTCACTTATCGCTGTCAAGCATTCCTGTTTTCTCAGACATCTCAATGTGGGAACTATGTGTCTCCTCAAGTCTGATTACATACACTGTTATCAGAGTTCCTCTTTAGTGTCTGTCTGGAGTGAAGTGTCAAAGAGTGTCCTATCATTTCTCTGGACAAAAGAAAACTTGTATCAGTGTTGAAGGATCATTTTCAGCAGTGCTTAAGTGCTTCTTGAAGGGTTTTTTTTTCTTATAATACAATGAAGTGGTTTGTGATCAGTGCTTCCACTGTGATTTAAGTGCTATAGAGACAATCCTGGAAACATTCATATCCATCAAAATACCTTAAACCTCCTTCTGTCAGAGCTGCTTTCTCAGACTGGTCCTGTTGCATAGCCGCCTACTTTTCTTTTTAAAGTGCTTTTCTACTTAGCCATATTTAACTCTGTGCTGTTTGCTTGGGTGAAACAAGCTGAGTGTGTTCTTCAGGGCATTTACACTTCTGAAGGTATTGTCATGTTTTAAAAGCGAAAAGTATTCTGAGGCAGCTGATTGGAGAGGTATTCAGGATCGCTTGTGAGCAATCATGCTGTTATCCAGTGCATGCATAATTTCCACCACACTTCTGCTTTTAGGTGTCTTAATGCACTGCTTAAATTGTCCCATGAATATATAAAAGCCTCGCGATGCAGCAAATAAATAGCGTTCATACAATCAGCTTTATCCATGCCGAAACTACAAGTGACTGGATGATAAAGGCCTCAGTGATGGACAACAGGGGCAAATTACAATATGTTAACTAAGAATAACAGATGATGAAGTGTCTTACTGTAACCTGCAAATTTTTTACGTTAATATTGCTACTCAAAATTAGTGGCTTTATCTTTAAAAGATTACATTGCAATACGAGTGCCATCAGTGTCAGAGTGATAATCCGGACCTATTTCTTCGGCTCTTTCAAATGCTATAAATATTTCCAAGACAAACAAATGTCTGACAGGCATACCTTTTGCAACTTTCATCCATACCATAATTCACGTCATTCAGTAAATGGAACAATCTTTGTGACTTACGCATGTTTATAAGCATATATTGGAAAAAAATCTGTCAGTGAAATAGACTGCCTTTTTGTAACTAAAGCTTTATAAACTTATAACAGACATGTGAACAGCAGAAAACAAAGTAACATCTGCACAACAAGTGTGCATGAATGGTGCATGAAAACAGCTTGTACCACAAGGTCTTTATTTCATCCACCCCTTGTTTGTTGTATATGAATCTGAGCTTGTTTATTTTCTGGACTCTGACAGCAGCAATGAATGGTACATCTTGGAGGCAGTCATGTTGTTTGTTTGCTATCTTCATGTGAACAGTGTTAACATGGAAACTGTCGTCATCCCAATTCCCAGCTGTACAACTAAGGAAAAAAGAGCTTACATGTTCACGAAAGTGAAACCCAGCAGGAATTAACATGAAATACACATTTTATGAGTAAGTTGGCAGTAATATTTTGAATGTGCAGGGAGCTTTCCAACTTTTAGATATTCTTCGTCTCACAATGAATCATGCAGTGTCCTTGTGATACTGCAACAATAATCTTTTTTTTTTCTGAGCCACACCTTAATGCATATAATCTTCAGAAACTGCAATCATGATTTACTGAATAAGGATAACTTCAGGTTATTATTGACAAACAGGTAACTTCTAAATGTGTGTTCTTGAGTTTTTCAGCTTTCAGTTGCTGTGAAAGATTAATGCCATTGAGTTGTCTCAGTGCTGATGACAACTTATTACACTTTTCACTGCGCAGCTCTTTGCCTCACCCGCCTTCCCTCTCCTCAGACAGTACATCATTAGCTGTCTGCTGAACACCTGGAGGCAAAGCCAGCGAGGTAATTATTGAGGGCATAGCCACGTCTGCACGCAACCACTATTAACCCATCGCACCTCATTTAGAGCAGAGAAAATGCATTGTTGTTGTAAGGAGAGCGGGAGAGAGAGCAGCACTGCTGATCAGCTCCTGACAGGTTAAATATGACACAACAAATGTCTGTTAGCCTTGAGCTAATAAAGCATGGAATTTGCTGTTCCCTTTTTGATCCGGCACTGAAACCTGAAACAGTGCCAGGACCAAAGATGACGGAAGTTTATCCCCCTATACTTAACAGTAAATATGCAGGAATTCAACGTAAGGGAACTCACACATGCACAACTGGCAATGGCTTGTTTGCCTTCACAAACAGAAAACAAGGGAGTGCTGGCATCAGAAAGTATCATTGAAAAATAATTCTCAAATGACTGCTGAAAGGTAATTTCCAGTTGGAGTGTGTCTGGGTGCATGTGTGTGAGAGAGGACATACACCCTCAATCCTGTGTGGCCGACTGTTTCAGGAAAAAGGATAAAGGCAGGATTTCTCAAATGTCTTTTCCCCTCA
Organism: Salarias fasciatus; assembly: GCF_902148845.1. Lineage (NCBI taxonomy): Eukaryota > Metazoa > Chordata > Actinopteri > Blenniiformes > Blenniidae > Salarias > Salarias fasciatus. The sequence continues at coordinate 17,272,016 of NC_043766.1, read as the reverse complement.
GTCGATCCTGAAGAGAATGTGCAGCTTAAGCGTGTTATTGTGAAGACCTGCATGACGGAGTCCTAAAGACAGTAAAACATCTCTGAAAATCCTTTGATAAGCAAGTCAATTCATTGTAAAAATTAAAAAAAATACATATATATATATCATTTGAGACTCACTATTCTGATGCTCATTCTAAATTACTAAGTGAATTGATTTTTTTCATGACTGTAAAAACAAACTCTCATCTGAAGTTCACATTATGATCTGTTTATGATCTGTGTGACTTTGTCTTTTCAAGAAAATCCTATATTACACCTTTAAGCTGAAACGGTCGAGGGGATGTGCTTCTGACTGTGCCCCCACCATGTGTGAGAGAGTGGGCGTGGCCAGATGCGTTCAAGGGCATCCCGGAAAGTAGGCTGTGAAAAACAGGCAGTTCTGAGGAGGGCTCCTCAGAGCCACTTTTTAGACCGCTCAAACTCCGAACATAGGATCAATTTTGGGTGAACAAACTTATATACTATGTTTCTGGGATTCTGTGACCTATATGACGTGACTGAAAAATAGCATAATATGACTCCTTTAATTCCAGGTTTCTTTACATCCACATGTAATGAAACCTGTAATACTTTCACATCTGAGAGAACTGTATTAGCTGTCCAACTTTTCATTACGTTTCTTTTTTTCCTGAAATGGCATAGTTCTGGCACATGAGAAATGTTGATTTTAGACAACAGGCAGTAAATCCCAGTATCATGCCTGTGCTTCAAAAATGCTCATTGACAGTAAATATATACACTTCCCGGAGAGGCTAATAGAGCTGAGGCAGCTGAAATATTGGATAAACCTTCAATGCTGAAATCCACAGAGACATTTTGAGGCATTTAAAACAGTCATCGCTAAGTAAGCTAGTAGTAAGGAAATGTCATAAGCCTATATCAATTCATCTTAATCTCTTTAATCACCAACATGTTTTTTTAACTGTGCTGAATTTAACATTCTGTCATCTAATTCTATCAATGCATTGATCTGCCTACTGCAAGTCATACCAATAATTATGTGTAAACACTGACATTAATGATCTACAGACTGCTCATTGACATGATGAATTCAACTGGTATCATGTTTGATAAAACCTGTTAAATTTTAACAAACTGACTGTTGGAACAAAAAGTTGGCTTGTCTTTGACATTTCATTTATATTTTCAAAAATCTGGTTTCAAACTGCACCTAACCTCTTGTTTTTTTTTAAAGAGTGCATTTTACTGGGGCATCAGTCATGTTTGAGTCATAACATGATGATGTTTGGCTGATTGCCTGCAGACTGTCAGGTCTTCGTCACACATGTGATGAAACCACACCACCCTGTGACGATTCAGCAAAACACCATAGTGGTGTGGAGCAAAAACTGAGAAAACATTCAAGCTTCATGTTGACAAAAAAAGAAAAAAAGAACCTGCTAAACTTCCCCAAGTGTATTTATATAGACACACTATATTCAAAGTGAAATACTTCATATCATGCATCTTGAAATGAGTGAGTTTGTTTCTTCTGCTTATGTTCAATTACAGTTCCTATTTCATGAAGTTAACAGTGAAACTGCCACAGAAGCTGAGTTGCAAAAACTGATCTTTCTAGTGTTCAGCAGCAGAAATACAGTACAGTACATTTACATAACTTTTGGCTACATTTTATCTGCTAAACCTTATCTCCCACTCCTGCCAGACAGTCACAATGAATTCATCAATTAACCCTGGCTGTGTGTACCCATGGGGATGCAGTCCCAGCCCTCCACTCCTCTGGAGTGAACTTCGATCAGTCATGCTGGCAGAAAAGCAGAGTGGACAGCAGAGTGAATTTAAAAAAACAAAAAAAAAAAACCTTTTGAAAAAGCTGTTGACATAAACCCTCAGAACAAATTTGCTCTGAGGTGCATTTTCAACAAAATCACCATTAAGGTGAACGACTGTCTTTACAGCTGATGTTATTTTACTGTTGTGGGATATCATGGTGACATTGAAATCAATTTCAAAATTGTTTCAAGATTACTAAAGTGCGTGTGTTTACCAAAAATAAAGTCAAGAAGATTATCCCTCTGTAGACTGCGCAGCACGGTCGTGGGTAGCTCGTATTGAGGATGTCAGTGGTCTGTGTTTGACGGTCTTAATGTAACTTCTCTTCAGTGGCTTCCTGTTCATTTTCCAACTGATTCTAAAATTAAAAAGAGAAGGCGAGGTCTGCTCCATTGCTCAACCAAAACTTTATTGTGAAAACAACCAAGCAAGGGAACATGACACACTCCAACATCAAGACAACTAATAATGCCGGCATGTAGGCCGGGTCACTCCCCCAGCAACCCCCCTGGCCCACGAGTCCGACATAAAGCAATTATAAAAGCAACACAAATTAACACACAATACAGTAACACAACTGCAAAACATAATCATAGATAAAGGAAACCCCAGGAACACACAGAACCCCCACAAATGGTCCCAAAAGTCCAGAACGGGGAGCTCCCAGCATGCCCCGCGGCTCCCCGGAACAGGCTCCCTCTAGCAGCGGCCCCTATCGACCCCCCGCGGTCGCTACAACACTAATGCCTAGCACATGTGCCCAATACTCCGAACGGAATAGGGGGAGCTAAGTAAGTCTAGCACACGTGAACCTGGTCCCCAGCTGCATTACTGAGATGCTAACCTAATATGAGGAAGTTGGCACACATAAAACAACAGACATGGCCCTTCTGGATGTCCAAAAGTTGAAAACCAACACTGTTGTAGTCTTTTCCATCAGGCCCCCCTTGACTTTGGAACCTGCTGGCCAAATATGCACTGCTCTTCATAGCCTGATAATCAAAATATAAATGTATTTTTTGTTGTTGTTACTGCTTTCATGTGAAAGCATTTTGTAAGATAATGTTATTTTCTTCACTTTAAAATGATATTGATGATTGTGATGGAGTTTGCATGTTGTTGTCGCTGAATGTGGTTGAGTTGTCTGCAGATACTCTTGTTTCTTCATACAGTGCACAAATATGCAGTTGTGGTTATTTGGTGATTCTAAGTTGACGCTACATGTCAATCTGACCTGTCCATGCTTGCAGTTCTGCACCCTGCTTTTGCCTGAAGTCACCTGTGACTGGCTCCAAACTCTCATGACCCCAAGTGGGAAAAAGTAGCATAGAGATGATGTAGCATGATGGACAATCATCCTGCAGAAACCACATGAAGAACCAATGGTGTGCCTCCCTCCAGAGGAGAGAGAAAGTACTAAACACTTCAGTGAAAGCAGTTCAGCAAAATAGACTTTATTATAATGTTTTCACATTAGATATACAAAAATTGCTTCAAATTTTAAAAAGCACAATTTTACATTTTGACGTGAATTTAGAGAAATGCTATTACAATTCATAAAAAAAATATGTGTGTGTGTGTGTGTGTGTGTGTGTGTGTGTGTGTGTGTGTGTGTGTGTGTGTGTGTGTGTGTGTGTGTGTACATATATACTTATTATTTCCAGGTGAACGGTAAATGTAAATACAGTGCAAAAACATCATCAGAATTTATATTTTCAACAGGTTTTGTCACAGTATCATCAGTGCAAATGCTTTTACACAAGTATGTCAAACCAAAACTCGGAAGAAACGGTAAGATCAGTATCGGCGCACACAGGTCTCATCTGTTTGGGTGGGGACCACATTGTGGTCTAACCACTTGAAACCGACAGGCAGCTGGTGGTAGTGCTCAGCCTGCTTTTTCTGGGTACCCTTTGAGGCTTGACTGGGCTTGTCGGAGGGGAAACCAAACTCAGATTTCTTATTTTCTTAAAACTATTCCTCAGACTGTCTCTCCTGCTCTCGGAGGTGCTGCTGGTTTCCTTGGATGTGAACGTGTCTGGGTGACAGAAGCCACCCTTCACGCAGCAGCAGCACAGCAGTTTAGCAAATGCTTTCCTCATATCACTGCTGCCCAGGGCATAGATGATAGGATTCAGAAAAGAGTTGATGACGGCCAAGGTGATACAAACATCTGCTTTGGACAGAAATTTACACTGACGGGAGGTACAGGAAAAATCCACCATTAGCAGTGCGAAGAGTGGTCCCCAACAGAGCATGAAGACTCCAACAATGATGACCACGGTTTTAAGCAGAGCTCTGGAGTGCCTGGGACTGCGCTGTGAACACAGCTGAGCACTACTGTGCACACGACAGTAGATGGCCCCATAAAGCACTCCTATTGCCAAAAGGATGAGGAGGAAGATGATGAGGGAGAAGAAGATGTAGGACTTGGAGTAAAGAGGGAGGAGAGTGGAGCATCCATCCAGATTGCAAATACAGTTCCAACCCAGCAAAGGCAGAAAGCCGATCACCAGTGCTAAAACCCAACAGAGAGCCACCAAGCCATAGATCCGATGGAAGGCGTTCATGGCAGATTTCTGGTGAAGGGGCTTCACCATTGTGGTGTAGCGCTCCACGGCAATCAGAAGCAAGCTGAATATGGATGCTGCCAGGGCCACAAACAGCATGCCCTCTCTGAAGAGCCAGAGCGCAGGTGTGAGGTGAAATGTCTGGCTGCCAGACATGCAGATGTTGACCACGTAGGCAACACCAGTGAGGAGGTCACTCAGCGTGATGTTGGCGATGCAGACGTAAACCCAGCGACGGCTGTAGCAGATCCGGGAGACGACAGCCACCAGCACCAGCAGATTCTCCACGATGATGACTACACTGAAGAAAAGAGCAACGGCTGTGGAAGTACTTATGTGGCCCGGGGTGTTGGAGATGGACCTGTTGAGCAAGCGGCCCGTGTGGTTGTAATGCTGCAGGATCACTTGGTTGATCCCATATAATTCGGTTCCGCTGCTGGAGTTACTGGCCGTGTGGTACAAGTGGGAGCAAGAGGAGGAAGAAGTGAGACTGGAGAAGACATCCATATTGACGAATCGGCAGGTCAGATTGAGAAAGTTGATGCAAACAGGCTAAACCAAGCTGGTACGAGCTACAAAGCAATTAGTGTGAAACTCCTGTGGTCAAACAGGCTATCGGCACACTCTAACTGAAGCTCTGCCTGTGCACAACACACACCTGAGGAAAGAAAAAGAAAAAGAAAATTGAAACGGACATTCATTTTAAAAAGCGATCATGAATCATGGACCATGTTACATCAGAATGTGTTAAAGTAAATACCCCCTGCTGGCAGAATGGCAGGCTCTTTAAAACACGTCTTGGATTTAAAGCATCATTTAAATGCCTCCCATATGCTGCAATGAACACCAAGCTGTGGTTAACACAGGATGAGTGCTCAGAGAGGGCATTTAAATTACCACATGAAGGAAGCACACATGTTGTTTTTAGAAATAATTGAGAAAAAAGTAGTTTCCTATTCTGGACACAAAAAAAACAAACAAAAAAAAAACAAAAAAAAAAAAACAAGATTTTAAACCTCCATCAGATTAATGATTTTAAAACCAGAATCAATAAATCAATAGATGTAATGATTAATTTTCAGACATGACAACTGTTTTTCTGTCAGTTGTTTTTAATCAAATCTGAACAAAGCTTACATTTTTCAAATTAACTAAGTAAACTAAGTAAAATTTAAATCTGTATAAAAATTAATAGCATTCTCTGCTATCCCGCCTAAATGCTAATCAAATAAGTTACAGTTGATAATCAGCGCTGCAGAGTGGGATGAATGTGCATTGGAGCGTACTTACCCTGGCTGCTGATGGTGGTGTTGAGTGTGTGAGGGTAGCTGTCACTCTCAGTGATAGTAAAGTTTTGCAACACATATAATGGGGAAGTAAAGGTATTTACAGACCACACCCAAGCACGCATGCACACACACACACACACACACACACACACACACACACACACACACACACACACACACACACACACACACACACACACACACCTAACCCCAGTGGCAATCTGACACAAACTATACCAGTGAACCTCATGAACATCATGGGACTGTGATCATGCATTTTGGTCCCCACAATTACGAGTCTCTAAGTGCATGTTCGTACTCTATGCACATGCACACAGAGAAAATGAGTCCCTCGTCACTTTAGTACCTTCACCTTATTAAAAGAGAAGAAATTCATAATTATGGAAATTGTCAAATGCAATATAGATTTTATGTTGTGTTTTTCCTGGATGTCCTGTAAGTGCCACTACAAGTGCACATCCTGACATTGCTCAAGATGCCCTCTGATAACTTGTGCGGGAAAGACTTACAAAACATGTTCCAATAAGGCAATAGTTCAAAACGTTTCAATTAGGATTTTTTTTTTTTCTCAATACTTCTCAGAGGAAGGTTCTAGAGAAAAACAGGAACCTTCAATCAGATGGAAATGAGCTCCTCCCTGCAGATAGAGTTTTCTTGAAATTCACCATCCAGCTGTGTAACCACAGTCACGCACTTCATGCCATACTCTTATCATCACTTAGGGCGCACAAGGTTTTCAAGTCATCACTGAATAACAGTCACACCCAACATTGTAGAGCATCCTGTAAGCATCAGGAAGTGATGCCATACAACAAAATAACACTTTCCAAATATGAAAACAACTACGGCTTTTGACAATTTGACAGTTCTGACGTTTAACTGCCATAGTAGAATATTCAAGCAAGTGTGATGTTATGCATTGCAAGTTTTGAGAAATGCAAGCTGCAATTGTATTGCTCCATTATAATTGTCACGGAGAATATTGCAAAAAAGAGACACATGAGCGCAACTACAACTACAGACTCCTTGGAACTCCTGCCTTAACTGCAATTAGGTCAAAGAAAAACTCATTTATTCTCAAGTGTTTTGGAAACAAGAAAAAGAAAGTCATCCTCTACAATATGTGCTATGTAAATGACTGTAGCTTCGTTTAAGCAATTCCAAACAGAAATAAAGCTTTGCATGCAAATGCAAACACATAAGAGCTATGTAAATACACTGTGAGACACCTGACCTACTTTATGCACATCTGTAATGAAGCATCACATTTCTTTAGTGCCACCATCTAATGTGTCCTGCAGTTTCCTTTCAATCTCAAGGTATAAGAGCAAAGCAGACATGCATCAATTTAAAGTACAACATCTGTAGATGTAGCGTGTATGTTCGTGCCAAACTTATGACAAGAACTGAGACTGTTTTTGTAAATAACAAGAGGAAAATGAAACCTCTGAAATTATAAGGAATGACTGCTGTGAGGTGTTACCAACACCCACAGCTGTTAGAAACGCCCTGACTTTGAAGATATGGCTTTAAACAGTGCTGTAACCACAAGTGTGTGTGTGTGTGTGTGTGTGTGTGTGTGTGTGTGTGTGTGTGTGTGTGTGTGTGTGCTTGTGTGTGTGTGTGTGTGTGTGTGTGTGTGTGTGTGTGTGTGTGTGTGTGTGTGTGTGTGTGTGTGTGTGTGTTTGTGAGCGCATGTGTCTAGCCATAATGGAAAGAAACAGTTGTATCTGTGGTACAATTATTGTTTCTCTACTATTGTTCTACAAATCACATCCAGAAGAATATTTAGAATTTACGGATAATAAAGTCTAACTTCACCTGTGTAGTTAGATGCTTCCAAAGTAAAACACATGATAAGCCTTGATATACCCGGTAACAACCATAAACTCCATTACAATAACAGTAACTCACTTTCTAAAAGTATGTATTTTGATTTAACAGGTAAAAAAAGTTTATTTCATCATCATTTCAGCAAATAATTTGAAGGGTTGAACAGCAGAAAAAGGTACCCAACACCCCCCACCCCCCACCCCCTCATCATTTCTACCGCACCCTGTAATCAGTGAGCCATGGTTTCAATTAATTATTCCAAATATTTTCACCTTTAACTTACACTCTAACACCGGCTCTTTTACATTGCACACGTACATGAGATTGTCCAAGCTGATATTTTCAGAATATTTTCCAAACTTTATATGCATTTTGGAAACTTCTATACCTTCCTGTTGTCTTTGACATATATTTCTGTTGTTAAAAAAAAAACAAAACTGTTTTGATGAAGGCATAATTCACAATAACACTGTTAGAATAGGCTGCGTCTCAAAATGTGATAGTTATGAAAACTTTGGAAGAGTAATAGTTACTTGGAATTGCATGAAGAGGATGAAAATAACTAGCATCATTTTAATGTTGTGTGCTTGTTCAGAACTTTTAACTTTCATTATTATCAACAGATCATATTAAAGCAGATGCTGGTGAAGATTATCTGCAGCTCCTCTAGTAAAAATGCACTATTGGTGCTGAACAGACTACATCTGCTGGCCACAAGGCAGAATTACAGTTTCTCTGAGGTACAATTAACTGTTCTGATACGCTGACCTGAAAGTGGCTGTTTTTGTCTTTTTTCAATTAAATTTGTTAAATTCGTTTCTCTTTTATTTTTGTATGTTAATATCTGAATTATGCGTGGCACATCAGTCTATTTCTAACTACTGATTTGTAGGGTAATCATTTGACAAATTAACATATTTCATTGTTAAAAAAATATCTCATTGTAAAACAGATGACTTCTGCCAATTTAATGCAAAATTAATTCCCAGCTAGCTAAAGAAAATGTTCACAAAAGCTGGAGACCTTGTCCTTCAATTGTAGTGTTTTGTTTTCTTTCTTTCCCTTTTCACATATTCCAGAATTTTGAGCTCAGAGCAAAGTGATAATAGTTGTTTTTTAAAGCAAAAGTGACAAATGACATGTAGAACAGTGCAAGAACAAAGACACTGAGAACATACCAATAAAAGGTGTAAGAAAAACCTGCAATATCACGCTAAAGGGGTGTGATGCACCTCCACTAACATCAACAGGATGAAGGGGAAGAAGAGAGAGATCATCGTATAACTAGAATAGTCGACAGCAATGAGGTCTGCCCATCAACCAAAACTGGATCAATAAATTCAGTGAGACCACAGAAACAGTGGGCATTAGCAACATGAAGGGGGCAAATAAAAGTAACTTTTGGTAGAATCCATTGGGTTCAGTAAGGGCTTTGAGAAGAAGCAGCCCAGCGAGGAGACACATCAATTCATACAACTGCCAGACATCCAAAATGAACCTTTATTGTGATGGTCCAGTTGCCACCATTGTGGCCTTTAATTATTGTGATCAGTGATATGCAACAGCAAGGCAGGATCTGGCCTCTGAAAATCTGAACCTGATTCTTTTAGATTTTATATTTCTAATAGCTGTTATTTGTTCTGCTGCTAAAGATAGTAAAATGAGCATCACTGCTATAAAATGAAAGACTCGAAATACTAAAATAATACAAACTCAGCTTTTGTTCACTTTAATACAAAATGAGTAAAAGCAGTCAAAAAGCTGAATGAACCAATAAAACTGCAAAAAAAGAAAAAGAAAAAAAGAATGAGAGAAAATCTTGAAAAATACCAGAGAATGTGCGGACACGCTAAAGGGAGTACAGACCAAATAGCTGACTTATTGTTATGCTGCATTTACAGCAGAGTTCTAATTATTTTATATTTTGGCATTACATAGCTTGTAGGGATCACATTTTGGTGAGCAAAAATGGTCCGGTGAACAGTAGTAAACTCAATGAGAAAGGTGAAAAATGTACCATGCAAATGGAATCTGTTTACTAAGGCCACAAATGCAGCACAAGGTAATGCAAGCTATGAAATAAATACGGCAAAGAAAGAATTATTCACAAATATGGACATAATGCATTTAGAACTATTATTCAAATGATAAAATGAAGTAGATCAGCAGGAGGAAGATCAATATTTGAAGACATCCTCAGCTCTGTCACCCCCTGCTCAGTTTCTGGTCTTTTGATCTGCATCATTGTCTTTAAACCATATACACAGCTGGTGCCAATAACATCCTGTGAACTGTCCCCTTCAGTTCTCACTAAAAAATGTTGAGTTATTTTGGGTTATTTTGTTGACCCAGTTTATCAGTTGTTAGTGTTGGGTTTGGGTTATTTTCAGCAACCTATTTGCTGAGTTATAGGGATATTATTTTAACCCAATTTCTGGGTTTTCAAGGTTATGGACCATTTTTGAGTTGATTTTCAGAAAGCAATCCATTTTTGGGTTGGAGGCTTGTTTTTTTTTTTGTTGCTAATAAGTTTTTTTTAAAGAGAGTATATTATTGAGTAATCTTATTGTCATTATTTATAATCCAACATCTTTTTCTTTAATTCTCTTATTGATAATCACACCACAGATATAATATCGGCAGTCACATCAGTAAAATTACTACTGCAGGGTGATTCATTTGTCAATTAAAACAAAATACCTGTTGAACATACAGGCAAACACAGAGCCTGAGGTGTTTGTTCACTTTTAGAAGAAAATATTTCCAAATATTAGTAAATTACGTATGGGAAAAAAAGAAAAACTAAAACATTCAATGAGTAAATGAAAGGTTGCAAGACAAAATCCTACAAAACAAAATCACGTAAAAGAGGGGTGCCTTAAAGAGATAAACTTCTTCTATTGTTCCCAATCATCTTCAAATCTAGTTTTCTGTAGCCTTATAGAAAAAATAATTCTTTCCATTACATAATTTTCGTGAATGGTATCGTACCATCCTCATGGATGGGCTGCCTGGTTTAAGCCACTTCCTAGTAATTACTTTCTCAGCTGATACACTCAATATCCCAAAAAGGTATCTAGTCTTAATATTTGTCGATAATGAGTCTGATATTCCAAAAAGGAATTCATCCTAGCTAAAACCTTTTTTTGACACAAAAATACAGCTCTTAATTCTGTACAGATCGTTTTCCAAAATATGGTTATAACAGGACAAGCCCAAAACAGATGAAAGTGTATAATGACACATCTTATGTACATGAAATGCATCCTTTACCTTCACTCCTTGTAGTTGCTTCTCAACTGATCTCCCCATTTCAACGCATCTTAATCTCACTGAACATGTCATGACATATCATTTCATACCATGATATCAATACCGTTAACATAACAACTCTAAAATCAGGTTTTGAAGATCTCCATATTATAATCTCTGTCAACTCCTCACACTGATAAACTGGTCTGTTTACATTGTGCTGGACTCACAAGAACCAGTAATAAACAGGGCTATATCTCTATATCTTTCACCCACTCTGCCGCCCTGAATTTCATCACGTCTGTGCGTACTCAAGGCCAAAAGATTCCAATTAGAACACTTTGGGATTTTTGTCACTCCTCATAAATGTATGAATATATGAAAACCATTGTCAAATACTATTCCAAAAAAAGAAAAAAATCAATAAGTGGTAATGGGAGCACTGACATAGTGTGATTCTCAGACTCTTTTCTCCAATATCTTAAGTCCATTGACAGTTGTTACCCACTGGTGGCATTTTCCCCTCAATAAATAGACCAGATCCACCAGTAACTGAGCCCTCCAACCTCCTGCAGTTGTGCTCCACCTTTTTTTTCCCACTCCCCATCTCACCCAGTTATTTACAAGTTTCCGCCTCCTCTCTGGTGCTGACGTATCAGATATCTCCTCCCTGTCACCTCTGTTATCTGGAATCATTTGTTCCTTGCTCACCTCTGGTTTTGTTTCACAATCTGTTGCTATAACTCCAGATCTTAATAAACCCAGCACAGGCAACTTCTATAAGCTTTATCCCATTTCTAATCTGCAATTTTTCTCAAAGACTATGGGGAAAAAAAAAAAAAAAACTAAAGAAAACTGTAGCATTTCAAATTCACTCTCACCTCTCCAACAACAGCAGCCTCGATGAGCATTTTCAGTCTGGCTTCCATCCTCATCACAGTACTGAAAGTGCTCTTGTAAAAGTCATCAACAGCCTCCTGATTGCAACGGACTCTTCTCTAGTATCCATCGTCCTCAATTTAAGTGCAACTTTTGACACCATTTCACACTTGATCCTCCACCATATTTTAGCAACCTTCTGACTATCGAACACACCCTTGGACTGATTCAAGTCTTACCTCTCTGGTCAGAATCAGATAAATTCTTTTACATCGCAGCTATCTCCCCTCTCCCTCACTATCCCCCAGGGCTCCATCCTGGGTTTGTTCCTCTTCATTTTCTCTCTTCTCCCCCTTGTTAATATTTTCTGTAAGTACAATGTGCATTTTCATTGCTATGTGAATGACACTCCGCTCTACCTTTCCACCAAATGTTGCTGCCCAGATCATCATCAGAACACCTTCTTTTCATTGGCGTAATACCAGTTCTCCCTTAACTCCACAGCCCCCTAGTTCAAAAATGTAGTCTTGTCAAATGTATACATTTGACATTAAAGGCCCTCCATAACCTCAATCCTCCATATCTCACTGACCTCACCCAGCCGCACTCTCAGATCTGACTCCTCTCTTAGCTTCACTGTTCTTCTGACCTGCATGACCTCGATAAGGTCTCTCTTCGATCCGATCCATCTGTTAATCTTATGTCCATCCTTCCACCACTCATGACCACGGTCCAAGATACTTAAACTCCTCCACTCAGGGTAGGGTCTCTTTGCCTACCCGGACAGGGAAAATCACCTCATCACCACAGTTTCACAGTTTTTCTTGTATTTTAAACATTATTATTATTATTATTATTATTATTATTATTATTATTATTATTATTATTATTATTATTATTATTATTATTATTATTATACTTTGAGCATTTGAAAAACAGAAAGAATCAACCTTTGTATTATTTAAATTGCTTACTATTGGGCATTCAGTAACATGTTATATGAGATATATCCATCTTCTATACTGCTTTATCCTTTTCAGGGTCAAGGGCTGCTTCAGACAATCCCGGCTACCTATGGGCGACTGCAGGTCACATTTATGTGATCACATGTAGCTGTTTTGTAATGTACAAAATCAGTCCTAAAGGGATAAACTCTACCCCCTTGTTTATCATTCAAGAGTATAAACTCAGTGATGACAGCAAATGTTACATAACCGTATTGACAGCAAGTTCAGAGTACAGAAATGTATACAGCAAACCAGTGATCACAAAATCTTCATTTATATAAAGTGTTTTTTTCCTTGTTTGTTTTGCAGTAAACAGTTTTCCTGTGAATTTACTGCATGTCTTGTTCTGTGGGGCCAGGGGATGATTTTGTAAAAATTAATTAAAACTTAACTGGGCTTTAATATTTTATATATTTTATATCTCCTTCAGTGGCCGACTGAGACACCTTGAGTGCAGCAAAGAGCGCTAACACAGGTCCTTCATCCCCACCGCTGTCAGACTGTACAACCCCATTGTGTAGAATATTACAATAACCCTGGACATCATATCTGTAATCATGGTCACTTTATAACCATCATAGCAATCATGGACACATCCTCACTTTTTTTGGCACCCCCTGTGTGTTCTATGAGCCTCTGTAAATGTACATTTCTCCATGGTGAGATGAATAAAGTCTATTCTATTCTATTCTATTCTATTCTATTCTATTCTATTCTATTCTATTCTATTCTATTCTATTCTATATTTAGGCAATTTCAGCGGGGCATTATTTAGTTTGCCTTGCAGGGAAAACACAGAGAGAAAAATTAGTAATATAATGAAGTGATTGTAAAGAAAATCACTTCATATTAGGTATCTAATATGAAGTCTAATAGGTATCTTTGTGTGTGGGAGCGAGTTTTTCCTATTCTTGAAGAGCCAGACTTTATAGTGTCTATGTGAAAACATACCGCTTGGGACGTTGAGTGTGACTGAGTTGTACGGCCGGTGTCGTCCTGCAGGGGGCGCTGCTTTATAATAAACCCCTCGGAGCAACAGGGCGCTTCATTGTGCAGAATCTGGTTTGTGCCTTTTTCCCTCAACTTTCTTCTGCTCAGTCTGCTGGTACTTGTGTAGAGAGAAAGGAAGTAGCGACAGGCTAGCTGGTTAGCCGGTGGGAAGACGCTGTTTTTTTCAGGACCGAAGGGACTTTTGACTCAGTTTTTGTTAACTCTGAGGTCTCGTTTCTCTTTGAGGAGGGCTCAGATCTCTTCTCTTCGTGTTTCTTTTTCTTTCTTTTTTTTTCGCTTCACAGTCCGAGTTCAAACCTTCAGACTGTGTCAACTCCTGGAGCTTTGTCTGTCCGGGGAACAATCGTTTGGCAGCCTGCTTCAAACGAGTCAGTCCCTTTTTATTTCAGGGGGATAAAAACAAAGAAGGAAAAAGACGGGGGCAAACAGCAGCGACGTGATTATCTTTTTTCTGGCCATTTGGGTAAACGGCGGGGAGTGCAGTAGAGGATTACAGCAGGACAATGAGACAAATGGCCGAGAAAGGTAGGTTAAACATTTAATGGTGCTTCCTATGTGGGACTAGATCTTTTTATTCTTCTTTTAATTTTTCTTTTTTCCTTTTTTTGTGTAGTGTAAAGACGTGTGTGGGTTCATAGGTGAAGTGTATGTGTCTGATTTTAACGGCCACCAGGTTCTTCTTGAGACAGCTGTTGTAGGAAGTTGTTGATAAGTGGCCCGTAAAGTAAAACCCTTCCCACAGCCTTCGCAAGGCGAAAGGGGAATATTTGTTTCGTGACAAACTAAAGCTAAGTGAACAGTGGCTGTCTGAGTGTTACGGTGATAACGGTGTGTCTGTTTGGTCAGTGACACATCGTGGCATAGTTGCATCCAGTGTGTGAATGACTGCAGGCTGACTTGTTGCAGAAGGTCCCCGGGCCTGGCTGCTTAATGTGACTAACCTGCATGTCAGAGGGCTGCTGGCTGGTTTCACTGAACACTCTGGAAAGTTTAGTGCACAATCCAGAGTCCAGAGAAAAAGGAAAAAAAAAAAAAAAAGAAATCCGACCAGCATTGTGTAGAAAGGGGGCAGCTGTCCTTTATCCAAATTACCATTTCATCATGACTGTTATTATGTTCCCTGCACGGGGCACAATTTACGGCTGAGTGCAACCATGATTGCTAGTGATAAGAAAAGTAAAACAGCAATGATGAAGCAGCACCTCTATGTAATACTGGTCTGATGATGTAGTTTCCCATTATATTTATATACAAAATTTCCCCTCGTCATTGCAACAAACTTACAATGACTGTCTGACTGAATGATATTTGCAGACTGCCAAAACCTTGTTTGCCTATCCTTGGTTTACATCTATTATCATGTGGAATCACTGTCAGCTCATCAGTCCTCATCAGCCCTGAAAGGTATTACCACTGATTGAAATCAATAGCGCAAAAATCATGTGCCATGTGTTGCACACTAAAGATGTGCAAATATATATGTGTGATGCCTCAATAAAAACTAGAATATCCTCTGAGGTATGCCACTTACTTGGGGTTTCTTTTAATTGTATACTGGTGAAAACCTCATTTAAGTGAGACTGAGATGGCACTATATTAAATATATTCAAACAACTTATATCAAGCACAAGGGTTGTTTGGCACAAACAAATCCTACCTGACTATGGGTGGAGGCAAAGTGCACATCAGACAGTTTTAGATACAACGGAATTTATATTATCAGGAGTATTAATGATGAAATGTTTCTAATGATATATAGCCATGTTTCTGCCTGCAATGTGACCTAAAACAGGTTACCATAACAGGGTGTGTCAAAACTGTGTGAACAATTTGATAGTGGGTTATTCATTAAACAGGTTTCCAGTGTTAAATGTAATAATATTGCAAGTATGTTTTGTATAGTATATACGTATGATAATATGATCTTTCAGTTTTTTAGCTGTTTCTTCCATTCAGTAACTCATTGGCCAAACCTTCCACAAAGGTACAAAACTGGGCTCTGGCTGTATAACTAACATCCAGATGGTGGAAAAAAGTCATCATGCTAAGCTATAATGAAAGTGCACTCTGGCACTTCACTCGCTCTCCCTTTCTCTCCTGCTATTTCTTGTATTTACCCTGGATTGTACTGTGTCCTCAGCAGCCAATGATTTAATGATGCCACTGTACTGTATTTACCCTTCTATCAGGCTCACAGTCACATGTTTTGACTCTGGCCTGAAGCAATAGATTGAATTATGGTCACACAAACAAAATTGAAAAACATTTTTTGAGATGTGTGGTCAGGGTAGTGCCATCAGTTGTTATCTGGTGACCATACAACAGAGATGGAAGGCGCAAATGAATAATTTTTACATTTTGCGTATGTGCAATGTAATTTTTCTATCTTGAACCTATTTAGTCTCCATGCCTCTTTGGAAAAGAGGCAGTTTGTCTGTATGATTCAGAAATGTTGGCATAAAAGTAATTGGTTTGAATTTAGCTTTTTTGCAGCTATGTTCACCAACACAAAGTAATTCCTTAACAAATCACAAAGATAGTGTTTAAGCAGCACACACACACACACACACACACACACACACACACACACACACACACACACACACACACACACACACACACGCGTGCACAAAATGATTAGATCAATGTTATCTATATCTAAAGTGTCTGTGAGACTTAAAAAAAGAGAAAAAGAAAACACTATCTAATTTGACTAACAGTTGTTTTATTTGTTATCAGCAGAGTCAGCAACTGAATTTCCATGGTCACTTTTTGTCAGAATCAAGCAGTTGTGCTTTGTAAAGATCAGCGTAAACCATCCTTCCTGTTGGGAAAGAAATTTATTTCCTTCGTTTTTAGACCAGGGCCTTTTGGTGGACATGCTTATTGGAAGCATTTTAATCCTGCTCAAGCTTTCATCCTCATTTTGTGTCCATGCAAACACATGGAATGTATTGACATGCAAAGCAAGAAGAGCTGTTCGTGATCTCTGATACCTGTAATCCCGCTTTAGTAATGTCGGCAAACCAAGCAGGAGCATATTCAGTACAGTCAACATCCCCATCTGTTGTATTCAGAACTGAATTAACACCCCAATCCCTTAGAGAAAACTTCAATATTAAAACCTTAATTTAAAAGGCTTACTGTCTCGCTACTTATGGGAACATTTTCATAGCTTCTGAAAGGTTTAAAATGTGGATGTAGCTGAACACCAATATTATTCAGATATACTGTACCTGTATTCATATGAATAGTATGCACATGCACCCTTATTTTTTTTGTCATAACAAACTATTTTTTAAATCCAAAATTGCTACAAACAAAAAGCCCCTCTCTTTATGTTGTATTAAAAAATAATTTTTATCCGAAACATCCGTAAACTGCTTTTAGACATGTCTGCAGTGCACAGAATGGCTCTCTGCCATATTTTGAAAGAAAAGGGCCATATGGCCCCCTGGTTTGTACTCTGCAAGCCCTACTGCAGAGCCGACAGTAGTCTGGGATGAGTGGGGGAGGTGAAGGAAGACCAGCTCTGGTCTTAGTTGGAATCATCTGCACATTCTGGTTGATTTAATTGTGTGAAGCACTGGATGGAAAAAATAATTGCCTTCATAATAGCTATGCTAATATTTCTCAGAGGATACTTGAGGAGACCCAGTTGCCATATTTAGCTTTATTAGAACAATTTTTATGTGCTAGTTTGCTAGACTTCACCTTTTATGTTTCTCATCTTATTTCCCCACAGTTACCACTCTTAATCAAATTTTTTCCCACAAAGCTTTGTCTGTAAATAAAGTAAAAGATCTCACTTTCTCACATGACAGCATTTTTAATAAATTTAGGTCTGTTGCTAATTTGGACGTTATCCCTGAACTCATCAGATAGTGTTACTACCTCCGCCAAGTAGGTTATGTAATCACGTCGGTTGGTTGGTTGGTTGGTTTGTTAGCAACATTACAAAAAAAGTTATGGATGGATTGCAATGACACTTTGTGGAAAGGTGGGTCTTGGGCTAACTTAGAATCCATTAAATTTTGGTGATGATCCGGATCACTGTCTGGATCCAGGAATTTTTTAAAGGATTCTTTATCATTGAGAGATAGGGTAGTCTTTGTCATAGTTGGGCAGGCCCGCCAACAGGGGGGGACAAACGGCTCTGTTGTCCCAGGCCCTGGGTTTGGGGGGGCCCATCCAGCACCCCACTCACGGCTCCCGACGCAGCATGCAGGCACTGCGCCTCCCCACCCCCTGGTCCAACACCGCATGCAGGCACCGTGCCGCACCGCTCCGCACGCCGCGCTGCAGTGCGCCGCAGCGCTCCGCTCCGATCATATATGGTGTTCTTATTGTTGTTGGTGACTGATTTGAGCTGTGGCGGAGGTCTGCGCTCTCTGAGTGCCAAATTCTAGTTTGCTCATGCAGCACTTGCCATGCAATATATTCTCTGATGCGCAAATATTATCACAGCCAGCAAGTAAGCTTTATGGAATCATCCAATGATTTTTAAAGGTAACCTTGAGTGGGTTGTGAGCTTATTTTGACACTAATGAAATGTCAAAATTACTAAGCCTGTTGTTTTTAACATTTTTTTATTTTTAGCCAATGTCTTGTGAGGTGTGGCATATAATTGTGTAGATTGCAAATTAAACTAGAAGTTAGTTCTGTGGGGAAATAAACTAAAATAGTTGCTCTATATTGACCATTCCTATTGCACCTTTGGTTTTGAGTCTGTACGAAAAGACTGAGATCCTTGTACATATGCTTGATGTATAATCGTAGTTAAAGATACAAAAATGCACTTAAACGTGGCTTACACGAATCCAGCATTGGACTGCTTCTGAGAGCTTGTCTGTTCCTCTTGTATCATGCAGAATCTGTGTAATGTTGGTCTATGACAGAACAAGGGCAGGATAATAGGTCGGGCTGCGGTGTGCTGTGGCATCAGCGATTTCTAATAAGTCCCTCAGCAGCATGTGTTGTCTCAGTGCAGCTGGTGTATGTAGGCTATCTGTGGACCCATGAGTCTGAAGAGCACCTTTACTAAATCACAGTTAAGTAACAGACTTCTTGCCAGTTAATCACTGACATGTTGGTTCTCGATGGATATGAATTGTTTCTAAACATTCTCAGATTGTGGGCTGAGTCTGTCTATGGTTAAGTTTGTACATTGAGTGGAAAAGATAAGAAATAATGTAAGTGCACAAGATAAATTTGAAGATTATTTGCAATATGACTTTGTGTTACACCAACTATAAATTTAGCAAAAGACAAGTATTGCTTTTTTTTAACTACATCAGATGCAGTAAACCACTCACAGCCTGAGGATTGGCAAGAGTAGTTAAACATGTATAGGCTTGTTCTTTATTTATGTGTATGTACTCATCCAACTGTCTGCACCATGATGTGGGAGGATGCCATCAGCTGTTGATCAACCTGTGAGTTGAGTTTCGGGAGTTTTGGATTTTCAATTCAATAGAGTCCAAATGTACACATTACTCATCTGATTTGAACATACTGTGATAGGGAAAGTCAGATAACTTAGTTGAGCAAGTTGAGTGGATTTATGGAGGTAGAAAATGAGATAAATAGAAGGCCAAACTATAGAGTGTCAGAGTATAGTCTAAAAATGCTAAAGGCTAAAGTTCCAGTGCAAAATCTTGGTTGGAAAATATCCACTTTGGTTCTGTATAAACTACTAACCAGGCTTTGTGGTATGTATCCCATAGTAACTAAAGAGAGCAAACTGTAGATAGCTTGTGTGAAGCCGAGAGAGGGACAGAGTTGAAATGTTTCAATTCCACAAACTCCTTGGTAACTCTCTCCTGGTATGTTCTTTCAATGTGGTAAGTTGAATTTATGGGCTTTATAAATAGACCCAGCTGTAATGATAGGGTATAAGTGAAGAAAACACAGACTGACTGTTTAGTGATGACCTACTTACAGTGCATTTGTTTGTTGTGACTTACTCTTCACTTAGCTATCATTGTAGTTTAAAATCACATCAAGTTGAAGTGACTTAAATCAGACCACAATTGACGTAATTATTAACACTCCAAATCAACATGTTTATATTTTCAGTATAGATGCCAAAGGTTTAACCAAAATGTACTGTTTCAGAATTTTCCATTGTCGTGTGGAAAGTGGTCTTTCGGTGTTCTGGTAGCCCACATTAAGGCAATTGGAGTACTGTTTTCTACGTCAGGACTTGGGGAAACACTGTATAAAATAATACAAGGAAAACTATTTCCAGTTTCAAGATAAAAAATGTTATAAAAAAGTGTAAATAATATCGTAGAACTTTTGAAAATTAACATGAATTTTTCACCTAATTACTTATATTAGGATTGATTTTGAAATGAAAGATTAACCAAACCCTTGTACTTTTCCTTTTTCCTTCAGCATGGTCCTGAATGTGATCTTTCCAACAGTTGTCAAATGTGTGACATTGGCCACGTTTACACAAGACCATTAATTTCTCATTAATTATTAATAAAAGTTAATTCTGCTTTAAAATGACTGTGTAAACGTCGAGTTGACAATGGAATGTTTATTCAAATAAACTTAATTCCGAATAAAGTGACTGGTTTATTCTCATTTTAAAATGGAATTAAATGATTCCTCGTCCACGTAAACTTTTTATTACGGTCGTTCTGCGCATGCCCTTTCCCAGAGATGCTCATATTCCAAGATGGTGGCCCGGCGCAAGCGTTAAACTCTAATGGAGGTGATTTATTTAATGGGACCCTTAGAAGAAATGGGCATAATGAGAAGAGTGGATAGATGGAAGCATAAAAATGCGGAGCTTTGTAAGTCTGTAGCATCACAGTTAATCGAGAGAGAAAGAGCGGCATAAACGCATCACTTCCGCCCACTGTCCAGTCAGAACATTTCCCAACCCCCGCAGTTAAAGCTGAATGAAGTGGAGGCAAATAAACATTTCCCATGTAAACGTGAAGAGGAATCCTTTGATTCAGAATCACTTAATTTTGGAATAAGCGAATTAATTTATGAACAGATTTTCTGAACTTTGTATGTAAATTAAGATGAAAAAAACAGCCGAATGATGGACCTGGGGCACATGTGACAGTGATACATGAAAGAATAAATCACCAAAGCCTCTTTTTTACTGTTTTTTTTTTAACTTAGCATAAGCATTTGTGATGGCAGATGCTATCATAGCACGAAATACTAGCATATGACTTACGTGCTGCTTTTCTTTGTTATTAAATCCCCTAATTCCACATGTGGTACTGCTGAGGACATTTCTAGATACATTTTTTTTGTAATGACACCAGTTTTTTTTCCTGAGTCTGCATGCTGTCACCTGGACACAAGCTGTGACAGATTAATTAGCGTAGCTGGTAGGTAGATGTTGACAACAGATCCTGGGTCAGTTAGGAACGCTGCAAAAAAACCAAAGCTTTTGCAATCACATGATTGCAATTTCGATAAAAAAAAAAAAGATCAATCCTTCAGCCCTAACCCATACTTGTGAAATTAGTACTTGAGCTTTGACTTTGGAAGTTGCTCCCATGCCTGAAGATCTCAGAGCAGGAGCCTTGAGCTTGTTTTGCCAAAAATGAATTGTAGCCGTGTAATGCCACAAAACAAAAGCTTTTCACGGGTAATTGGTTAAATGTACATTTGAACTTTGAAAGCCTTTGCAAAATTCTGCCGCTCTCCTTTCTGGTCAGCAGTGCATGTGATATATAAAAGAACAACGGCATAAAAGAAGTCAACACTATTTTCTGGTCTATCATATTGGTTGTCAGTACCTCCTGTATAGGAGGAGGATGTTGTGTCTGGCTACAGACTGACTCATTGATGGCCGCGTTGAGTGCTGTAACCTCCTCCTCCTCCTCCTCCTCCTCCTCCTCCTCCATCCTTTCTGTGGTCACTGATCCTGCCCTTAGCTTTGGATTATGGGCAAAGAAAGGGAACGCCCTGAGACTTTATTTGCTGTTGATCTGCAGGAAAGTGCAAAATGTAATCAGCAGGTGTAGTAAATGAGGGTCATTTACACACACTGCATACAATTGTCTTTCTTGTGCTACTTGCCTAACACTGGTATTGGGGTTTACTTTGTGTTGCTTGATGAAATCGCACTTTTTTCCTGCCTTGTCACTACCGATGGCAGCCAGCAGGATGGCTGGCTATATTTCAATAAAAGATGTACACTGAGCACACTGTAAATACTCTCATCAGTATCTTACTTCAATTTTGAAGTGACACTTTTCTCACAAATTTAGTTTTACTTGTTTGCATTTGTTTCTTTTCCCTTATAGAAAATAATTTTTAGAAGAAAAATGGTGTAGCTCAAGCCAGACCGTACAGATGACACATTGTTCCAGGTTTAAGTATCTGTTTGTTCTGTTGTAAAAAAACAAAACACACAAAAAAACATCGTTATGATTACATCTCAAAGATATAGCATCGAAGAATTACTTACATTCTCATGTTTATGTAAACATAGGTCATACATTATAAATAATTTGCTTTGAGCAAATGTATTATTGCTTCATCTTCGTATCACCAAAATGCAATTCGCAATTGTGCATTCAACTTTTAGATACTTAGATACTGGATATATTAGTCGAAGGCACATAGTTTCAACGTTTCTGTCACTTTCTATTCAGCATGAGGGTTCGACTCGTGTCCCAGCGTGCTGACTCCATCTTAATCTCACCACTGAATGCCTGGAGGGAGGTGGAGAGTGGCAAGAGAAGAAAAAGTAAAGCATAGAAGTACAGACAAGGGAGGCACAGATGGGGAAGGAGATGGAAAGAAAGAGACAAGCTGGGGGTTGATGGAGAGCGAGAGATGGAGCAGAAACGGTAGACCTTGGCTGTGAGCTTGCTATTGGCTGAACTCTGTTCTGTTCTGTTTGTTTTTGCTCTATTTTTGACCATGTAGTCTGCCCCTGGTCACTGACGAATGACACCATATGTAAGTTACATTTCATCTGACAGAGAGGATGTGTGGTTCACAGAAGAGGGAAAATGTTCAGAGACATGTTGTAATCCATCCAAGAGACAGTCGGGGCAAGAAAAAGAGAATCTAGGACTTTTTTTAGCAAGGCTTTTCGTTCTTATAGTTGGAAAAAATATATATATTTTACTGGTATATTATGTGTGTTCTATATGTACCTGAGGTCATTGTCAGTGTGCTTTCTTCAAATTTTTTGATAACTCAATGAGGAAAAGGTCATATTGGGCCATCGTCATCATTAGAATGTCATATTTACATGTTGTATGTGAATCTTCCAAGCTTTCTCCAGTTCTTCCAAGCTTTCTCCAGTTGTCTGCCAGACAGTACCATATTATGTATTTACATGTATAATTTCACAAAAATCTTTCTAAAGTGCATTTCTTCAGTTTTTAGCCACAGTTTAAAGTTCAAATTAAGGTGAGTGTGTGTAAAAACAAACAAAAAAACAACAACAGATAATAGCTCAAATAATACTACTGTGCTTGCTCATTAGTGAGGCAGACTGTTCTCACTGCTGAGTTACTCAAATAAACAAACATGCAGAAATAGGAGACAGAACAGAGCTTCAGCTTTTATTAGCCTGGTTGCATCTCATATCTTCTGCTGCATTTGTTGTTGTATGCTACGCATTGATATATTTTCAGAGGAAGAAAATAGCGATTTAACCACCTGTTTGGACTTTTTGTCCTATTGAATAAAGAGACGTGCAGCAGTGGCAGAGTTTTAACATGTACTTTGTGCTGTGCAGCAGCTATTCTGGTGTTACAATAGAGTCATGTGTCTGGGAAGTGTTTTTAGCGCTGGGTAACTCAAATGAGTTAGCGTGTACAATAATCCCCTCTGTCTGACTCTTTCCCTTCACTTCCTTTTCTCCTCTTCCTGATTTCTGCCTGCAGCTGCCCCACATCTCCAGATGACTTAACTGTATGTATGTTTGTCTGTGCATGTGAATGCGGTTCATCATGCTAAACGGGAAGGAAGTGTTTCCTGAACTGAAGACCATCCTGAGCAGCCGCTGTTTAAACTAAGATCAAATGATCCTGAATGAGTTAAACACATGTTGACTTCAGCATTCATTTAAAGTGACCTTCTTGATATTAAGATTGTGAAACACGATTTTGTGCTTGATTATTGTAAATAAAATGGTCAAATACCTGGGGATTTTTAGAAATTACATGCCACATCAGATGTAAAACAGCCCCACTGAATACAAGAATTACCTTTGTTTTTTTGCTTCAATGTTAACAAATCTTGAATTTTGCACAAATCCAACTGCACAAAATAACTTGAGACAATAGTGGTAAGCATTAGCTTGACTACAGGCAGAAGTGCAGTATGATAGAAAATAAGAATGATTAGAATGTATATTTTTAACTATTAGGAAAAAAAGGAAAACTATTTTTTGATTTTGGCATTTATAGACGATCATTTGCTTGGAAGTACAGGTATTTTAACCTATGATGAGTGGTGGATATCACTCAAATAATCTTTAAGTAGTTGGGTGTAATCACCGGTAGTTATGGTTTCTCCCACCTCATGATCAGCCGCACAATTGATAATTGAAGCCATTGCAGAATGTTTTTATGAATGTGGATTGCATGGGGGTATCACACATCTTGCTCTGGTGTAGGAATTGCTTTGATACTAAAAAAGATATATCAGTACTCTTGGCATTTTTTCTGAACTCTATTTATGAACTGCTTGTCTAACGCAGTGTTTAGTTCAACATGGCTTGTATGACTGATCCAGAAGACTCTCCGGAATCCCCTGTCAAAGCTAACCAGACTGAACTTCAAAATACCCCAATCACACAGAGCAGAGACTTCTGGGATGCATTAAGTCAGACATGCTATGGCCTCATTGGTCTAGTGTGCTTCATGTGGATCATGCTGCTTTGAATCTAGAGTTTCAACTCGCCACACTGATTGAAAACATCATTTTGCCCTCACTGCCTGCTATGCTTCACCTTATCCTTGTGTTAATCTATGGATGAAAGAACCCTGGAGCTTCAGTCTTATGAAGAAAAATGAGGATTAATGTTTTCCTGTGAGCTTAAATCTACTCCATTACAGTGCTTTGCAAGAAGTTTGCAAAAGTTTGACCTAGTATGTCGCTGCTCATTGAAATCTTTCTCATGGCTTTTCACTGCTTATTGTTAGGAATAGCAAGAAGACATTATCCAGAAATTAAAAACATTAGTGCCCAGGGTAATATATTTGGTGACATTTCCTCAATATTTTGTTTTTCCTCTGCTCTTCTGTTCTCTTACTCTGTCATCTGGTCTGAGTTTAGCCAGCAGTAACTAAATGTTAGGCAAAGAAGGGGTGATCAGTGGGGGGCTGAATGGGATGCATTGGAAGGCAGAGCTAAGGCAAATTTTGTAGAAGGCTGTGATATGACAGGAGGGAGAGGGGGAAAGGGGCATATTTAAAGAAGAAGTTAAAAATGGCAGTGCAGCTGACGCAGGGTGGCAAGACATGGGGGAGTAGTGTGAGACTGAACCCGGGCCTCTTGAATTACTGACCTGCTGTGAAATGTACATGAAGCAAGAGTTTAGAAAGCTTTGGCTGAAAGTACTGTACTATTACCTCAGGCAACAGAAGGACCGATCAACAAATGAGGACCGTGTAGGAGCAGTATGGCCACAATTTCAAGTTGTTTTGAATTAGGTTGTCCGTTATGTTCGCAACCAGCCCCAGCTGTGGCTGTTTACCCCTCTCTCTTGGTTTGGAATAAGCTGTGAGTGATTAAAGGGTCATATCTACCTCCGAGGGATGTCAAATGAACATCAGTCTGCTTCAGTTTGTCAATACCTGACTCAGACACATGATATTGGGAGTGGTAGATCAATACAGTGCACTCAGATGACCACGTTTTAATTGATTTGTACTGTCCATCATAGTCAAGTTAGTCTATTGGGCCAGACAGTTGGTGAGCTTATTTCTCCACTTTTTTCTTTTTTTTTTTTTTCTTTTTTTTTTGGGCGGGGGGCTGGAATTAGGAGGATTAAATATTAAATAGACATTGTTGTATATATTGATAATATTAATATTAAATCTAATTATATGTTTTTGTTCTCTCTCTTTTTTTTTTTTACCATCTTGGTTTTGGTAAGGCAGAAAACTTTGACCCTGAGCATATATCGCATGAATGGGATAATATCATCAAGTCAAAGACTGGATCCCTGCGGCTCCTCTTTCCTTTATCCTCTTCTTTAGACGGAGGGACCAGATGCTCCTCAGCTCTGGTTTTATTGTTTGTAGCTGGCTAGCCTAGGAGCTGACTTAAAGACAGGGGGGAGGAGATGAGCTATTGGTGCCTTTTTTTTCTCTTCTTTTTATTTCACTCTCTCTTCACAGTTCTCTGTTTTTGTCTTATTGAGCCCACTCTGTGTCTGTTGGATGAGTTAACTCATTGATTTCGGTTTGGGTCCATTTAAACAAAAGACTGCCTCTTTGAATAGGCTTCACAGATCTAGTGAGATGGCTTTCATAACTTTTTTTGAATGCAACACTGCCTCTACAGCCGCAATGCTGACGCATATTTACTACTAAATATCAGCAACAGGAGCAACATCTGTGTATCACGCAAGTATCCTGTGTATAAATGTGTGCCAAGAATTGCAGGACAAAGACACACACACACACACACACACACACACACACACACACACACACACACACATGTTTGTACAGCTATATGTTGTGAGGACATTCATTGACATAATGTATTTCCTAGCCCCTAACCCTAACCCTAACCATCAAAAATGAATGCCTAACCCTAACCTATGCCCTAAACCTAACCTAAACCTAATTGTAACCCTAAACCAAAAATGAAGTCTTAACCCTCAAAAAGGCCAAAAAAGGTCTCTGAAATAGTGAGGACCGGCAAAAATGTCCTCACTTTCCACAAATTGTCCTCACTTGTAAGGTTAAAAACCCAATGTCCTCACAAAAGGTCCTCACAACATATAGCTGTACAAGTACACACACACACACACACAGAATTAATCTGTACTTCTCTTGCCTCGTGTCTCATTGAGCCCAGAGAAAAATACTCCTTGTTTTGGCAAAGAGCCAAACCTTCTCATCTCCATCAGGTCATACAGAGGGAGTTGTAGTGGTGATGGATACTTGAGTGCCCCAGCTCCACTTTCCCTGGGGAGAGGAAGGGTCTTTGCCCATAGGAATTGCAGGCACAGAGATGCGCTCTGGGAAGGGTGGCTGACCAGTTCAAAAGAAATTCTATATACCAGAATGAGAAGAATACTATTAATTTTTTACCTTTGAGCTTCTTTACATACTTATAATATTCTCTAAATATCAAATATATGCGTCTTTTCCAACGGAAGCTTGGTTCAGTTATGGGGTGGCAGTTTTCGTCTGGTAGCTGAACTTGAATCAGATCCAGAAACCTTCAAACTCATGGTGAGCAGCACCTGTGCCTGTACTCATACCCAATTTAATTAAGATCAATCATGTCCTGTTTTTGGATCAGGTACTAGTGCAGGCTAAAGAAGTAATTGATAATGCTGATATGAAAATGCCTCAATGTGTCAATGAATTGTGTTGTTGTTATAAATTACTGTGTGATAAAATCACACACTGGCTGCTTCATTCTTACCTGCTGCTGCAGTGCACTACAGGAAGTGCTGGGGGCAGTATTGCTGACTGTTTATATTTTGCAAAAAAAAAAAAAAAAAAACAGAAGAAGCATGCATTATGGTGGACGGTATGGAAGCTTGAATACTCTAAACCAATTTCCAAAGTTTGGGAACACTTCACTGAAAATAAGGGCGCTTTCACACCGGCCCTGTTTGATGCGGACCTGAGATGACTTTAGGGACTTTTTGGGAAAATCTGCTTCATTTTTGCATATGTGAGGCCCTGAACCGGCGAACTCTGATCCACTTGAAACTGCGAGTTTCTCTTGCAAGTGGACTTTCCAATCAGATATAGCAAGAGGAAGTGATGTGGAACACAATGCATTTAGGTAGCAAACAAATAAAGCCAACAGTGTGAGTCAAAAGAAACAGACGTACAAAAAAGAGTTGGAAAATATATCGTGCATATATCGTGCAGGTGCTCATTGATAGATTACAAATCATGGTTGTTTGAGGCTAGCCGGCTACTGGGCCAGAACGTCTGCTTTCGGTTCGGACCGATGAAATGAGCTGGGATTCTTCTTTGTCAGGCTTTTACTGCCTCTCTGGTCGATGTTTGTTTCGGGTGACAGCGCCCTCAAACGAACAGCTGCTGCAGTTGCATAACATTGTCCAAGTGTTGGATCTGCTTTCAACAGTGCAAAGTGAAAGCAAGCTACACCAAGTGAGAGTGTAAAAATTCTTCCCAAGAGAATTTTTTAAAGAGAAAACACACTGTTCTCTTGTTTTGGTTTCCAAAAGGTTTTATATCTACACAATGTCGGTTAACACGGAAACAGCAGAAGCGCTCAAAGTGATAAAGTCTTAATGCCAGACCACAAGTTGGCACTGTTCGTTGTCTTTGTAATGAAACCGCACATGCATGCATACATGATGAACATTAACAATGGTGAGCACATGGACATTTTAATGGACGGATGACAACGTTGGTTTGCTAAGAGGTGAGAACTACCAAGTCTCAGAATAATATGGCCACTGCTGAGGATGCGATTGTTGCTATTGTCCATCTACTCGCACATTTGCAAAAGAACTATTGACAATGGTCATGGTGCACATGTACAGTGACAGCATTTTAGATAAGTTATGTTTTCCCATGTTTACATGGAGACAGTCAGAGTGTTTCTGAAAAATTACAATTTGAGTGTCGTTCTAAGTAAGATGTTTTCAGTGGCTCTTAGCACCATGGTTATGTAAACAGTTACCTATGATACCAGGGTTTCCGCCAGACCTTTTCAGTGCGGGCGTCCCACCCGCGCTAAATTCTGCAGCGCCCGGGCTACAGACAGGAAAAAAAATAATAATAATAGCGCCGCGTTTGTGGCTAATTAGCAGTTGCGCTCAATCGAATGAGCTGGAATCTCCGCTACGAGTGAGCACCGCGGAGCTGCAGCGGCACGCTATGAGTGAGTACCGCCCCGCTCTGTGCCGCTTCGACGCTCCGTGTGAGCAGCGCACCGCTCGGCACTGCTTGCCCCCACCCCCTCTCGGCAACGCTCGCCCCCCCTGGCCAAACTTTTATTCCCCAGGAAACACTGAATACAACAGAAGTTTTCCATTTTCACTTCAAAATGTGTAGACAAGGCCTTGAAGTTGTTTTCAAAAAGTGCCATTTTTGGAGCCTTGCAACATTTTGCCATAGGAAAAAAAGAAAGCAGCCAACATAGAAGTTATAGAATTTTTATTTTAAAGTGTTGCAAAAAAAAAAAAATAAAATAACGAAAATAATGAATCCCCAGAAAAAAAAAAAAACTGAATATGAACATTAAAATGTGCAGTTGATGGTGTAGCAGCTGTCAACCATCTCTTGTGCTTAGTTTATAAATTTCTATAGTTTTTTGAAGAAGTGACCTCTGTGGCTTATAACTGCTAGGATGGTCATGTCCATGACGAGTGTGACTAGTTGTTCACTTGGTGGGAGTGGAAGCCCTGACTCCAAAAGATTTATCATGCGTCATACTCTCTGACGCTGAAGCAGAATGCTGGGTGTCACTGTTGGTTTCTCACACACACACACACACACACACACACACACACACACACACACACACACACACACACACACACACACACACACACACACACACACACACACACACACACACACACACGCACACACACACACTTTTAACCTGTTATGTGTCATTTGATCATTCACTTCCTGCCAGGTCATACAGTCATTCGGTAGTGTCTCAGCACTGACTAGTTGCTCTATTTAGGCAGTCTGAGTGTCAGTCCTGGCAGGTCCATTAAAATTTATTGTTTGTTGTACATACTTTCGAGCTTAACAGTCAAGGCTTTCACACATCACTAAGTGAGATCATAAACTCCTAACAACTAGCTCTATAAAGGGGAACATATTTATTTTCTCTTTCTACTAATTGCCACTCCAGACTTGCAGTTACTCCTCTTCCTCTTCATTCTTCTTTTGACAGACATGGAGTTGAGTGGCAGGAGGGAGTAAGCACACAGATTTGCTTGTTTCATTTGTGCCAGTTGAGTGTCATAAATTCCAATTTCAGTACAAACTCCATCAACCACTTGTTTTATCTAGCAATGTGCCTCATCCCATATAAACAGTGTGTATTTAATCAATATTGAATCGAATTGTGTACGGTTTCTTTTTATAAGTTGTGCTTGTTGGTCACATAGGAGATCAAATCTGGTAGGTCATTCACTGTTGACAGTATGGTGAAGTGTTACGGCGTTGAACATGACACAATTTCCTCAGGGCAACATTTAATTTGTGGGAAGTTGCAAGTTACTCATATCGACTCATTTAAATATTTTTTTGAGGTGAACTATTGCCACTTAATGTTCACCCTCAGCCCTCTTGTATATTCTGAATTTTTTTTTGCTTAGTGATCAGTCAGCGAATTTTTCTGTGCATGTAGTGGAATTGGTTTACAGGAAGTCTATTTTCCTTGCCTGGATAATGAGGGGTTAATTGGGATGAGGTTAGCAAGTTCAATGGGAATGAGTGTTAGCTACATGCTCTAAAAACAGCTGGTTTAAGGAGACCGTTAGTTGTTAATGCCACTTCCTGCCCACAATAAACAGTAAAAGAGACCATCTTTGCACTCATATGTAGCCTATTGCTCTGATGTCTTTCTGTCAACTCACAGTAAGCAGCTAAAGTGCCAAGTTAAGCCTACGCAAAGCAGACGAACTCTTTCTTTTCTTTCGTTTCGTTTATTTGGGCATATCACATAACATAAACATGTCAACAAAATATACAAAACCATTCAATGAAGCCCAAAAGGAGTAGGCTGAAGCAGAAGCTTATCAGTGCCTACCCCTTCCCATATCTCGTAATTATATCACTGAGGGTCACATGGCAATGTTGTTGTATTTGTACATAATTTTATCATCCATACCCAGGCCATTACACAGTAGCATGTGCATGTGCCTGCCTATGAATGTGTGTGTGTTATGTGGTACAAGATTCATGTCCTGGCATGCCACACAGTGTGTGTTATGTTTGTTTGGCATAGTTATCAAAAATACGGCGCATATACAGTTTTTTGAATTGATGTATAGTTATGGCACTTTTTAGGTTCCCATCTAAGCTGTTCCATAGATTTACGCCTCTCCGGGTAATACATTGGCTTTTGAGGGTCGTACGAACACGTTGAACTTTTAAATTAAGCATTTGCCTGGAAGAATAATTGCCCTCTCTATTAGCAAACAGACGATTTATGTTACCGGGAAGTAAATTGTTTCTTGCCTTGTAGAGTATTAACAGAGATTTCAAATGTATTAAGTCCTCAAGTTTTAGAAGGCTAGATCTTAAGAACAATGAGTTTGTATGGTCCTTGAACCCCACGTTGTGTATGATCCTGATAGATTTTTTTTGAAGTCTGAACAAAATCTCCAAGTGGCTTCTGTAGGTATTTCCCCAAACCTCTACACAGTACGTGATGTAAGGAAGGACAAGTGAGCAGTACAAGATTTGGAGAGCTTTTTGGTCAAGAAGGTGTCTGCATCTTCTCATAATAGCAATGTTTTTAGCCATCTTAGTTCGGATACTGTTGATGTGCGGCTTCCAGCTCATGTTGTGACTCAGAATCACTCCCAGAAACTTGTATTCTTTCACTCTTTCTATTTCAACATTATCTATTTTAACTTGGGTTTCAGTGTCTTCTTTGATTTTACCAAATAACATGAATTTTGTTTTGAGTACATTTAGCGATAATTTATTTTTATTGAACCACTCTTTAATTTTACAAAGTTCTGCTGTAATCTCAGTCACAAGGAGCTGCAAATTTTTGTCAAGTCTTATCTGTGGAATGCTGGGCATCATCACAGAGGATCTCCTCAGCAGGGAGGAAGCGCCATTATCACAAAGCCTCTGTCTCCTTTGAATGAATGTCCCCTGAGGCCCTTCTCTTTTCTATCTCACTTTTAAATGTTTACCTTTCTGTCCTAGCCTTGCTCTCTCTTTCCGTCTTTCTTCTCGGTTCAGTCATTACATGTTTTCAGCCTTATGGTTGCTGGGGTCCTTTTCTTAACTATTTCAGAGGGCAGCTCAGGAGTTAAAGAGACAGATTTAAACCAGACTTATGATGGAGGATAATGATGATGCTGGCCTTTGTGGTCTCTACAGTTTTGCATGCCTTGGCATTTCACAGGCTTGCATGCTTTTGGAAGTGTGGTCAGCTAGCCTGGCAAAGGAACAAGCTCATGAGTCTCAAGTTGCTCTGTTTTTCCTCTACTTTTCTATTGTGACCCAGATGATTCCAAAGTCCGCTTTGTCAAGACATTGCAGTTGAAAATCGTTGTTGCCTTTTTGCATTGAATGCCCGATTGACATGACTTTCAGAAATATGAATTCAGTTGTTGCAAAAAAAAGATGACAGTTCTTCATCATCAAGGCAAAACACTTAAAGACAATTGAAGCAACTCCTCTTTTATTGTTGATACATCCAACACATTACTAGAAGCACAAGCACGATGTGGTTTTATTTGGTATCTGTTATGAATGATCTGTTATGAAACTGTTTTTCCAGAGAGAGCTTCTTTGATTATGCTTTAATCAAGGCGCCATTCATTTGAGTGGAGGAAGACACATGATTATCCCAGTGTTGCACAGCTAGAAAATCTTTTGCACGACTGAAATGATGCATGAAATTATGGATCTCCTTTTCTAACATTATCGACCAAGCTAAGTTTAGAATTAAAAAACAGAAAATATTTCAAAGCCTGTATAATATGTCATTATACTGTCATCGTGTCTGTTAAATTATAACATTTATTTTACTGTCATACTGTCATCGTCTCTGTTAAATTATAACATTTATTTAGCATTTCTATGATCAAAACAGTGATAACCTGTAGGCCTTATTGCTTACAGGATTTTTACCTTGATTATTTTACCCATCCCCATTTTACATGACACTGATTGACAGAAAAAGTCACAATGTTTTCACACAAGAGTTCAGGTGACAACATTTTATAAATGAGTGCCTAACACAGAAATGCTGAGGACACTTTAGTTTGCTTGTCAGACATCCAGTGGGCGCTCTGTTTTTGTAACAGAACCACCCATGCATGCACACAAAGAACAGAATAATGGAAATCTTCAGGCTTCCTTAAACTGCCTTTGTTACAAAGACCCACTAAGAATTCACTGTATGTAAATGTACAATTTATTGGAGAAACACTGTTAAATCCAAAAAGTGACCAACAGAAACACTTTAGATCCCTTCATTGTTGGCAGTGCTATTGTAGAACAATTTGAATGCTCTGCGCATTTGCAGTACCAAGCACTTAAGAAAAAAAAAAGCATTTTCTCTGTTAATATAAAGAGTGGATAATTTAAAACATTGCATTCTCGGAGCTGTTTTTAAAAAGTTAACTTTTCTTTGACTCTGAAAGTCATTGCAGTGTAAAAAAAAGAGTCTTAAACGTTGTGTACATGGGCCTAAAGCATTTTATTTTGTCTGCTCGGCAGTGTTTTAATTCAGCTTCCTGCTTCCCACTTCCCCCAGGGGGAAATCACAGTTTGAACAGCATGTATTACTAATGCGAAGCAATGTTACTCGATCTGTCATTATTAGACTAAGTTTTACCCCATCGCAATCTGTATGACTCACAGCATTGACTTGTAATATGGTTCTTTGGCTCAGATCCAGTTGGATGTTTCTCTGAATCAGTCCTGGATTATCGCGGTGCTGTTTCAGTAGACTTTAAATGACTATGTAATGATGGCTGAGATTTATGCTCACTCGTCTTGATGTACATTTGTCATCATACTATTCTGGTGAAATAACCACAGTAAAACACACTTATCAGTAATTTGGGTGTTGGTTTAAGTGAGCTTGTTCAAAAAAAGTATCATGGTACAATACTTTGAATGCTAATTATAGAGGAGTGTGAGTTCTAAAAGATTTTGTACTGACACTACTGTGGTGTGGAAAAATTCTACCTGATTCATTGATGATCTCAGCTGTTAAGCACCAGTTGGAGAAGTTAATGAGACATTCATGAATCTGCATTTATTGTTTGGTTTTGTTTACAGCAGAGAGCATCAGACCAAGAAAGACAATCCTCATATAACATGACATACTCTGTGAACTACTATTGAAACTGTCTGTTTGGATGTCTGTCAGTTTTCTTCAAAATGAGGAACAGTCACATTTTCCTTGAGGGAAACTCTGAATACTACAAAAAGCAGGGATTTAGTCTCTATAGTAAATTATTCTGAAAGTGTCACTGTTAAAGTGATTACTTTAATGGTAACATTTCATCAAGGCCCTTTTATGTTGGTAATTTAATATAGAGCCTCTTACTGATTCATTGTTTACTCTTGGTTTTTTTCAGGGTTAAAAAAAATGTTGATGTCCTGCCAGATGGAGAAATAATAGTTAACTATGTATAGTGTGATCAGTTGATGCAAAAGGATCAAGAGGTGAACATATCCACTTGCTGAATGTCCCAGCTATATGTACACAAATTAAACATATGGCACTGTAAAAACAAAGACTGATACTGAACTTAAATGGAAACAACTCTGGGAAATACAATGTGGATTGTGAAGTTATCATACTGCCAACACAGTTAAGGTTTCGCACTCGTCAAATTTGTCAGTATTTTTGTTTTAAGCACTGAGAATGTTGAAGTTACTGAGCTCTGTGACAACATTCTACATTGAACAACACTATAGGTGTCTTGTCTTTGCAAGTGAATAATGTGCAGTCATTACATAATTTGTGGTTTACCCCTAAGTCTGTTTGTGTGTCTAGGGTGCAATCACTAAGCGGAAGGGTTAAATTTCTGTGCAGCAGCTGCAGCTTATGGTGAAGTTTCAGTAGCAGAATACATGTAAGCGTGTGTGCTTGCGTGTATGTGTGTGAGATGATGTAACAGGTACAAGTCAACAGGACTGTCCTTCATTTATTCTGCGAATGTGCCTTAATTTAAAAAAGAGAAAAGCTGATTCCTCACATCATTGTCCCACCCCCTGCTCCCTCTCAACAAATCACCTGCTAACTCACTCTCAATGTGCATTCAGGTAGCCCGTGGTTAGGAAACTACAGAACATCATCCAGTCTTGAAAAAACATTGAATTCACTTTAGTGGTGTTACAAGCAGATCCCATCAGCCAAGGAGAACCAGAACATTGAGCATACTTGAGCAATTGGTAAAGGCAGGATGAGGAAGAGAGAACACAGAAGTCATCACCATTGCTAATGCTAAGCCAGCAAACAGTGAAAAAGAGGCTATAGTGAGTTATATGGTGCTTTTGGGATAACTCGTATCACTGTTGAATGAGCACATGCATACATCGTTTGACCATTTTTATGTCTTCAATTACTTTAATAGTAGACTGCAATGGCAATGTGCTGCTGTCAACTCTGACATTTCAAATGAACACGAACGTCTTCCGGGTTTCCGGCAAAGTAAGCTTGAGATAATGAATTATGGTCGAATTTTATTTCCCAACTTTTTCAAAATGAAGACATGTTAAAAAATCAGATTTCTGTTTCCCTTAGCAAAGGTCAAGAAGGAAATTCTTTGTGTTAATTTGTTGCTCAGTTAAGA
Source organism: Salarias fasciatus (assembly GCF_902148845.1). Taxonomy (NCBI): domain Eukaryota; kingdom Metazoa; phylum Chordata; class Actinopteri; order Blenniiformes; family Blenniidae; genus Salarias; species Salarias fasciatus. Next base: position 17,236,625 of record NC_043766.1, on the reverse strand, counting down.
CACTCCAGTAAGAAATGCTTCAAATTATGGACTTGCTACTGCCTTGAAATGCCAAATAACAGAATTTTAAACATGCAATTCAAAATGTGATTAATTATGGAAATTCTGAAATTAGTTGCAATAGAAAAAAAATCATGACTACATACCATTACTCTCCTTATACTTTCTTATTCATGATGCAACTATTGTGCCATTGGCTGAGTACATTGTCAGTTCTTGGCTATTAAGTTAAACTAATATTTCATCCCAGCAAACATTGAAATCAGGGGAGCCACCAGGTAGTTTTGGCCCCAAGAAAAGATAGTGCCATATTCATTTTGTCAGTATTATAATTTTATCAGGGGCCTGTCGGGGCCCCTATTAATGATGGGGCCCTAGAATCCTTCCCCTTTTCCAATGCTTTTTGGCACCCTGATTGAAATTGTAATATTATTAATCTGTGACGCAAAATGCAATGCATTTATTGCAAAAAGGAAAAAGCTGAATTTTGTTGAAAAATCTGAAAGTTGTGTAACAGCCGAAAATAATTTACAATATATCAACAATCACCCGCTGCTATGTTGACTGACTGTAGCCTGATGATTTAGTACTTGTCTCTTGTGTCTTGCAGTGTCATTGTGCAGATACTGCTATGTAAAATATCATAAATCACTGATTACATTGGTTTAAAAGATTTTACCATGAAAGAGGCTGAATGAAGTAGACCTTTCAACAGTTTGTAAAAATGCTGAACAATATAAAGCAGAAGTGCTTTATATTTTGTAGCTCTCCTCAGGTATTGGGTCAGTGCTGTGTTGAGTAAATATTCCAAATTGAATTTATTGTCAGTTACATGTTTTTGCTAGCCTGGTTCCAAAAACCTAAAAGGGATTTTGAACTATCATTTACTTTGTTGTTCCCAGGTGCAGTTTGGTGAGAGTGAAGCAGTGGGAGCGGCATGCTGAAGTCACACCCCCTGGCTCAGGATGAGTGTCAGAGATGGCGCTGCCACAATGGCAACAAGTGCAGGTGGAGGAGGGGGAGGTGGACTCGCTACTCCTAATGATCACGATGGGCGCTCATACATGCTCCAGATCTATCCCCGGTTAGCTGTGCAGTGCCCCTCAATCTCCACCTGCTGCAGCTTGAGGTGAGTTTTCAGCAGCACGACAGCTGAAATATGTCAGTTTAGCTAGAGTTTACCTAATATTGTACAAAAGTACTTGAGATAACTCACTAAGTATAATTTTGAGTAATTTAAATCGCATATTTTTTTAAAGAAACTAATGAAATGTTCTGTTAATATGTGTTGATTGTGTTCTTTAGAGTGCAGAAGGATGCAACTGCAGCCTCAGTGATCTCAGATGCCGCTACAGCCCTGGGGCTGGACCCCAGTCGCATGTACGTGCTGGCAGAGGTGAAAGAAAGTGGTGGGGAAGAATGGGTACTGGAGGCCGGCGACTTGCCCGTGCAGAGGTTTTTACTTTGGCCTCGGAAAGCCCAGGAGGAACATCCTCAGAGCCTTGGCTTTTACTTCATACTTCAGGTAGGATTGATGGCATACTGTTATCTTTATTTTCAGATTCAGTAAATATAACCCACTGAGAGTCCTTCCTCTGAAGCATTACTTTTTGGTTCCCTCATTTCTCTCTTCCTGTTTTTGACATTTTAACAATAAAATGAACAAAGCAACCAACTGCAGAAAAAGTTGCAAACCAATAATAAAAAGAGGAATTAACCAATGAAGCATGTACTGTATATAACACACAATGTGTAATTTTTACAATCTCATTAGGCCGCACTAAACTAACGCATATGCATTATGTTTTTCTTTACTTGATTCAGGAGAGGAATCATGATGGTTCCATCCACTACGTTCACCTTCCTCCCTTGTCCAAGGACCAAGAGGCACAACGATTAGCTGCCAGGGGCTTCCTTCCTCCTCCCCAGGATGACTTTGCGGACCTCTGCAACCTCCCTGTTCTTAAAGAGGACAGCATATTGAGCAACCTGCGCTCACGTTTTTACAAGAAAAAGATCTACACCTATGCAGGCAGCATTCTCATTGCTGTCAACCCCTTTAAGTTCCTGCCCATCTACAACCCGAAGTACGTCAAGATGTATGAGAACCACCAGCTGGGCAAACTGGAGCCTCATATTTTTGCTATTGCGGATGTAGCCTACTATGCTATGCTCAGGAAGAGGGTCAATCAGTGCATAGTCATCTCTGGGGAAAGTGGTTCAGGCAAAACCCAGAGTACCAACTTCCTGATCCATTGTCTGACTGCTCTTAGCCAGAAGGGCTATGCCAGTGGAGTTGAGAGAACCATTCTGGGGGCTGGACCCGTCCTCGAGGTAAGATGCTAACATTTTAGGCACTTTCTGTTTCAGCTTCAGTTCTTCCTAACCACCAGCTTGCCATGGCAGAGTTACTTCTTCTCACTAGAGGTCCAGGCCAGTGTTGATTTGAAAAGGAGTGATAAGTCATTGGCCTTCTTGAACAGTGGCCTTGTCATGGCAGAAAGGATTGCATAGTCTAGCAATCTTTGCACCTATGCAGTCTTGAGCACACGCTCCTGGTACGGCAACCCAAGGTGAACAGGTGTAGAGTGAAGGCCCAGACAGGCGCACCCAAACATGAAGCCAAGGAGACACAGAAGATCATGCACTCTGCTTGGACAAGGGTCAGCAGGACACACCCCTGGAGCGGGTCCGTTTGGTGGTGTTTGCCTGCAAGTATCTAGTGGCTGGGTAGCCCGCATGTCCTGGTCGGGCATAGTCCAAACAAGCAATGTTTGGGAGGCTACATGGGCCCACTACCCACAAAGTGGATAGAGCAGTGCATTGCTCATGAAATATGAGAGAGCAAGGAGGCTCATGGCATCACGGGTCCCTGCCCTGCTAGAGAAACTGGCTTCTGGAATGTGGAATGTCACCTCACTGAGGCTGATGGAGTCAGAGCGGGTGCGGGAGGTTGAGAAGTGCCGACTGGATATACTTCGACTCACCTCCACGCCCAGCTTGGACTCTGAAAGCATACTCCTTGAGATGAGATGGCCTCTTTCCTACTCAGGTGTTGTTATGGGTGAGAGGCACTGGGCAGCTGTAGGGATGCTCACAAATCCCCTGCTCATGGGAACACCGTTGAATTTTGTCCCACTGTATGTGAAGGTCACCGCCCTGCGGCTTAAAGGGGCTGTATCATGCAAAATTCACTTTTTGTATGTTTTAACCTTGTTATACAGTTATGTACTCACCAAAAACACCCCCAAAGCGTTTTTTTCCTTCATGCCTGCGTGTTTGAGCTTTCCTCATGTTTCAACTGCTCAGAGAGGCAGCCCCTCCTGCACCCGTGAAAACGCTCCGTTTCCCACGTTCACGTCACACTGCGAAGATGGCTCCCCTGAGCCCCCCTCCCGCAGGCCCTCGGCAATCAGTGTTGCTGCTTTTTTCTAACTCCGATTAAGGAGATAAACTTTAACCATCATCTGAAAGCAACACTCAAGCAAGAGCAAGAGTCTGAAGGGTCTGTGCTTGGTGAGTTTCTAACAGGAAGAGACGTTTCCGCGTGTCTGTAGAGAAGCTAGAGCTAAAGAGCTAAAGCTAGCCAGCGTATTTGTTTTGAAGCGCTGATTGGTTGAAGTACGCTGTCAGTCAAAGTCCACAGTGGGGAGAGGCGGGATTTCAGTGAAACAGAGCGTTTTCTCTTCCGGGTTTCAGAATTAGCCCCAGAAAATCTTTTATTTCACACAAAATTACTTTTCCTTAGCGCCAAAAATAAACTATTACCATGTTAATGCCATTTCTAGGGTTTGGACTAGCTAAAAAAGCATGATACAGCCCCTTTAAGGTGGCGGGAATGAAAACTCTTGACTGTTGTTTACGCTCATGTAACAAACAACAACTCAGAGTATTCAACACAATTGGAGCGAGTTGGGTTTTGGGTAGAGCTTTGCCAACGGACTTCATAGTCTTACTGGGTGATTTAATGGCTCACAGTGGCAATGACTAACATGGCAGGGGTGACTGGAAGGAACGGCCTATCTAATCTGAATCTGAGTGTTGAATTGTAGGATTTGTATGTGCTCATCATGGATTGTCCATGACAAATATCATGGTCAAACACAAACATGCTCATATGTGTACTTGATACCAGAGCTCTTTTGGTCTCACAAGAACTGACTGAATGAAATGACTTTGTTGTCATTTCACCTGTCTTCACCTGTCACCTAAGTGTCCATATGCTTTGGACACTTGGGTGAAAAAAGGTACAGAGCTGTCAACTGATCACCATCTGGGGGTGAGTTCGATCAGGTGGTGCAGAAGATTGTGGGCCACACTCATCAGACTCAAAGAAATATTGAGGGAATAGAATAGCCACACTCTTGTCAAACAGAGCATACACTAGCTGGTGCACATTTGAATGAAATTTCAGACTGGTAAAACACCCCAAAAACTATTAAACAATTATTATTCAAAATATATAAAAAACATATATTTACAACATGTACATGTACAGAAATAAGAGCTCTTTGTTCAGAGCTTTTGTTGACTAAATGCTGAGTCTTATTTGTGGTTATTTCAGTCGTGACCGCTTTTCCTGCCTTCTGCTTTCTGAGAAACTCGACACTTGTGCTGACTTGTTTGCTATAACCACTGGTAGAACCAAAATAAGAATAGCTACAATCTCAGGCCATCCAGTTCTAATGAAGCTGTTGAGTCTAACAAATAGTAAATTAATGATGTATATAACACCTATTTATGATAAAGCAATAAATAAATTTCCTCTACTTTAATTACGCTGCACAGGCATGATCTGAGACAAATGTGGCTTCTTTGCTTAGCTGATTGACCAGGATGGCATCTTTATGAAATACAGGCAGAGGCAGTACAATCAGAATGTACTCACATAAAGTACCAATCCAATCTCATACATTATGATGATAAACTTTCAATTATACGTTTAGATTTTGATTTAGTTTTGCATTCAGATGGAATGTCTGAAGTACTGAAAGCACTACACTGTTCATGTCCCACCACTAGTGGTTGCTGTTTTTATAATACACTGCTCATGCATGTAAATTCTACAAATGTTACAATAATAATACATTTATTTTTTATAACGCCTTTACAAGATACTCAGAGTTGCTTTACAGATAAGCTAAACAGACAGAAATATAGAGGTAAAAAAATAAGTACAGAGTAGTTAAGCATTAAAAGCTATCTTGAACAGATGTGTTTTCAAAAGGGATTTGAATGTGCAAAGGTTAGGGCAGAGTCAGAAAGGCAGTGGGAGAGAGTTCCAGAGGCTACGAACAGTAGCAGGAAAAGCTCTGACCCCCAGGTTCGGTGTCTGGTTCTTGGTGCTGTGCCGAGGAGGTGAGCAGAGGAAGATCGAAGGCTGTGGGAAGGGGTGTGGGCCTGGAGCAGGTCTGAGGTAGGATGGGGCCTGGTGATGGAGGCCTTCATGGGTTCGAAGGACGAGTTTGAATGTTATGCGTTGTTTGACGGGAAGCCAGTGGAGATGTTGAAGGATAGGGGTGGTGTGATCACGTGAGCGGATAAGGGAGAAAAGACAGGCTGCAGAGTTTTGGATGATCTTAAGTTTGTTGAAAAAGTTCACAGGGCAGAGCGTGGAGGAGGCTGGAGTCCAGTCTGGAAGTGATGAAAGCATGAATGAGAGTTTCAGCGGCAGGAAAGGAGATGGTCGGAGTCGGGCAGTGTTTTTTAAGTGCAAGAAGGCTGTTCATTATTTTTAATGTCTGCATGTAATTCTCATTGTTGACAGCTTTCTAAGGCCATTGATGGCAATTTTTTGAATGAAGATTGGAAATAGGCTACATTGCAGTTACAACTCTCAATGTTTGGTGACAAAATGGTCCCACACAAAGATGTGCAGAAGTGTAGACATCTGTTAGTTTTTACATTGTTCTTAGTATAATCACTGCATCATGAGGGGTTACTGCTTTCCTCTGCCTTTGGTTGGGTTTAATTCCTAAGCTACGTGGCAAAGAACAGAGTCAACTTCTCTTTGTTTACATTTCATCTTTGTAATGAGAAACGGGATCTCCTCCACTTTCCCATGTGGAAGAATTTACCTCTGGTCAGACCTCAAGCAGCATTATTATTCTGAAATCATTTTTTCAAAATTCATTCATGTCTGCACGTTTGTCTTTTTTCAGTGTTGCAAATTGCAGATCATTTATTCACTGCAGTTCTTCAACATGTGAAGCTGCTTGGTCTCTTTAGTTGTGACAGTGTAAAATGAATGATAATTTTGGATGCTTGGATGTATGTTTTCAACTTACTGGGTTTTATGAAAGTATGCCTCTGTCAGTTATGTCACACTTTAGAGTGCTTTTAGTCACTAAAGTAATCTGAACATATGTTTCACTTTATATACCAAAGAAAAATATAAACATTAATGTGAAGAGACACAAGCAACATTGCACTTGGAAGCTGTCAGTCTGTATACAATAAGTTAAATTCTGTTTTAACACAAAAAGCCCGCTTTGTTCATGAGTCAGTTCTGATGTGGAAGCAAATCTGCTTATTTTTCAGTCTCATTTCTTAGCAGTCTGGCTAAAAATAGCCTCTTACACAGAAAAGCTGCATGTGGAATGTAGTTTATTGAAAGTCTAAAATGGTCGTGAAAAGTGAAAACCTGTGAACTCTGAAAGTAGGTTCACTGGATCATAAGCTGCAGAACAAAAAAAGAAATTGGCCTAAGCTGTCAGGCTTGAAAAATAATGGCAGGGATACTAGGTGGGCAGTAACTTGAAGGCATTGCGTATGCATTTACCAGACCATCTGTCTCAGTATCCAAGATTTTACTCACAGATCTGCTGTTGTTGCTCTCAGATGCGAATAAGTGCCACGTTGGTCCCCTGATATGTGTCAGTCTGTCAGTGTCTTTGGTTCTGGTTGGCAGATTGAGGAAAGAAGGGGGAAGGGATATATTGAGGCTTTTTTCCTCCTTCATCAGCAAAGTTCTGGTCCCTTTGGCAGACACGCTGACACTCTGACATGACTCCCAAAGTGCTGTATATATATATGTGTGCTCCTGTTCGGTCCAGAGCTGTGGTTGCAGGTCTCGTCAAAGAGACGGGTTTAGCTTTTTGGCCTGGTCAGTGGTGGAAGTGAACTGCATCTGGGAACAGTCTTGTAATCATCCTGACTATTGAACAGCTGCACATTTCCTCATGGCATCATTATTGCATGTAAACATGCATTTTACTCTAAAAAATGTGAACCACTTGTTGAGACAGTTGCTTTTAATTTTTTTTCCAGAAGATTATATCTGCATATACATGCAGTTAATTTACATGAAACCATTGTGTGTTGAGGAGAGTCATCAACTTAAGGGACTTAATCATGAGACGGATGATATGAAACAAATGCTGCTTTATGGACAAAATCCGATTAAATAATGTTCCCCGTGGCTTCCGTCCACACTCTTGTCTGGACTTTTGTTTGATATATTCAACACCATTTTTCTAAACATTTACCCTACATAAGATTGTTTTAATCTAATGCAAATATTAAATTCAGAACTTGTCTGCCTAAACCTAATCTCTTTACAGCGGTGGAAAATCTGTGTGAGTGCATGTGTGTGTCCTCAAGCTATAGGGGAGATCTCCAGGCCTGGGTCACATTGTGAGGAGATGAGATCATCATTTGCGGTGCTGGATTCTGGCTGTGTGTTCTCTGTTTCTGGCAGATTGAATGGTCCCAACCTGAAACCTTGTGGGAAAGCTGCTGTCCTACTTTACTTAATTGTACATGTTTTTTTTCAATTTATTCCATTTTATTTTTTTTTCTTTTGTTTGAGAAATGATGTAGGTAAAAGATAGACAGCCATTAATACCATCAGTACTTTAAACAAATAAGGCATTTTCATGTACAACAGCTCACTAACTGTCAGAAACTGGTTGAACTGGTTGATCTTCTGTTACGTGGTTCTTTTGCTGTCTGTTTTCTATTACAAGACTTTGAAGCATTTTTTTCCTCCTACAGTCAGCAGGGCCCACCTCTGTTACAGCAAGTTGCCTTACACACACACACGACTACATGCTTGATTTACTGAGTATATCTGTGGGTTGGATTTACTGAATATGTCTGTAGGTCTAAATTATGGGCCATATTTCTTACCTCACTATAACTGTCAGAGTGATCTATATTCTTTTATATGCTTTTGTTTAACTTGTCTGAAACCTTTGGAAAACATGTTTTATGACATTATTATAAGGTTGCAGAACTTAAAAGTTTGAAAAATGCGACCCTTGAATTGCATGTGGAACATTTCTTTAGATACTTTAGTTATCTCATTGGATTAAAGTGTGTCAGATTTATTGTGTTTGTTTTGAATTACATTTGTCTCAAATGTGATTCCATAATTCACACCTGTCTGGCAAAGAGATCAATCAAGTGAATGACAGTAACTCCTTTTCAATACCCACTTATTTGTTTGGAAAAGAACAAAAAAGTAAGATTGATGCTGAAAAAAGTTATATCAATATTTATATAATGTGTAATTGTATATACCTAAAATTAAATTTCTTACAGTTTATACAAGAAGAAATAATACGATGAAGGTTGTCAAAAGAATGAATGCGTTTTTCATATCTTGCTACCTGTGTTAAAAAATACTTATGTTGTGCTTCTAACGAATTTACACCATTACACTTTCAAAGTATCACCAAGACTGTTCCAGAGTTTAACGCCATGAACAAAAATCCACATGCTTTAACAGCAGTGGGATGGACAATACACCATGAATCAAAATCGCCGTAAATCCCCTCTGTAGCTGTAAATCATGTGTGAAAGACTGTTTCAGTAGAATCCAGGTGCAAATCTGTGAATACCTTTTGAAAGTCATTAAAACTCGGCAGTCTTTTCACTGTTGAAAATGGTGAATACGTTGAGTGGTTCAAGTCCATTGTCGCTGTATTTTCAATTGCTTACATTTCATCATCAAAAAATAGCGAAACCACTTAAGTACGGTAGCTTGCTTGTTTCTTAGTTACTTTATCCTTACTATTAAAAGAACTGATGTGGTTCATACTGAAGAAGCCAACGGTTTTAGGACATCTTAAACTAAAATAAGGCTGGGGATTTCAGTATTTATATATTTCAGAAGATCATTTGGTGATTCTGTAATTAAGGCTTAAGGTCCTCCTTGCGTACATGTCTGGTCATGGTCCCTGGCCTCCTTTGTGCCACTTGATCTCACAGCTTCAAACAGGAAGCTTCTATCATCCGGAACCCTTTTAACAGGAAGCAGCTACGACACGGGAAGTAATGGCAGTAGTTCTCTGTACTGTTAGCTCAAAGCCTCATTGGGGTGTGGATACACCAGAGTATTGTATTGTAGTTCAGGAAGCACAGTGGAGAAGCTGGTCATTCTGCCTGCTAATCCATTGTTTATCTCTTGCTTATGGGTAGTTATTCTGGATGGGTGGCATTGTCTATGAGTCTGGGAAAAGCTGGCATTACTGTGTTTAAGTCACTGTGTCATGCCCTCATGCCCATGAGTCAGTCATCTCATAAATGTACAAACACACTTGTACAGTACATTTTTATCCTTTTTCCCCCTGTAATCGTACCACTTAAAATCTTGCAGACCCTACACGACTTACATGTAACAGCCGGCTGCAGGCCACTTCAGGGTCTATTTGTGGTACCACACCACAAGCTGGGTTTTGATGTGGTACCCATCTAGACATGGGTGGAGCAGCCTGAAATGTCTCCAATCTGCTACAATACCAAACCACAAGAACAGCCAAGCCAGCACTTGAAAACTTTACCCTAATCATTGAAACCCTTTACCTCTGGTGTCTCTTGTCCTTCAGAGTTTATATTTTTATTTTTGAATAGCTTCATCCTCTCTGCTGATGTTCTGATTTTTTTTTTCGACAAACCCAAATGAATATGTGAATTCTAAGGACAATTTACATATTTGTTCATAATGTCAGTTTGCCAAATCACAGTGTCTCATTTTACAGAATAGAAAAAGGTGTGAGGTGATAGCATTTTAATGATATGATCTTCTTAAAAAACCTTGAAACACTGAAACACATAAAATATGTAACGCCAAACTACTGCATACTAAAACAGTTTTTTTTTCCTGCAATTATGCAAAAAAGTACCGCATTCTTTTTCCCCAATTTTCTTTTGTCCTACACAACTTCGCTGGGAAATGCAGTAATGAAATATCGGTTAATGTCTAAGTAAAGACACAGAAAGTTTTTCAGATATTTTTTTCCTGGAAAAAGTCATTTAATGAATTAGCAAAACCACACTCAAGGATATTTACTTCTGTTATCCCCCTGAGTGAAATTGACTTTTTTTTTTTTTTTTTTTTTTGCACTTTAGAGAATTAGTTCTTTGTTATCAATTTAGATGAGTTAAGCTGCAGGAGCTCAAGTGTAGTTGGAGAAACATACAGACCGCTTGAAGCAAAGCCAAGCATAGAGGGAACTTTGTGTTCTGTTAGTGCCAACGACATGTGATTCGACCAAAGTGTTTTTCACATTCAGAACAATAAACAGTGATTACTTTGTCATTAAGTGCTATCCATATTTTGCTTCCACGTTGCAGGTATTCTTGCCTACATAGTTCTTATACTCCTTCTGGTGTGATTATAACTGAAAAGTATATAAACTTGAGGCTTAAAGACACATGTTATGTATCTGAAGTCCTGCTCCGGAGAGGTTAAACTTATTCTCCTGAAGCTTACATTCATTTTTTTATGAGTGATTGTTGTTGTTGTCTGCTGCTGTTGTGGGAACTGTCTTTGTGGCAGTTGGACTATTCAGTCCTTTGTGGGTGTATCCAAGCTGCAGTGAAGTGTCAGTGTCACAGCCTTGGCACGGCCTGCGGAAACATTTCAGTGAAGTTCTTTTGAGCAGCTTTTGTGAGTATTAGGATCTCATTACAAGTTTACTAATTAGACCAAAATCCTGTTGGGGTTTTTTGTACAAGTGTAATGTTGAAAATTCAGGAAACATGGCAACTTTGAGGCAAAAAAAAAAATTAACAATTGTGTTTCAGTAATTTGTAATCAATACATTAGACTATTTATCGTTGTATGCTTGTTGAGACAAACAACTAAAACTAGTCTTGGGAAACGCCCCTGGTTTTGTTTGTATGAACAAGAGTGTGTGTGTTTATGTGAGGGACAAAATGAGGATATGAGACTGAATATTTGAAGTTAAAGTGAAAAACTACTGAGTGTGCTACTTGAGCAGCTACCATTTCACAGAAGCAAATCGCTTAAGAAAGCCTTGTATAATTTTGTTTTCACTGATATGAAACATGAACATACGTACACAAAACAAACGGCAAAACCCTCCCCAAGTGTCGGGTTCTCTCAGCTTTTCTTTGTTTATTTCTCTCCCTCTTCTCTCTTCCTTTCTTTTGAAACCTATTTGAGTGCAAGCCTTGTTTTGTGAGAATGCAGATTAGACCATGACGTTTCTTGGACACAGTTGGGAAAGCCGTTGGTCTTCTTCCTCATACCTGATGAGCCATCCAGCCAATCAGATCACGTGCCGATGGGCATGTTTGAATACGAATGATGGTGTGACTTGTTTAAGATTCCCTCCATGGCGCTGTGGCCTCAGCTTTGTAACAATTTCAAAGAGTTTTGTACAATAGACTTTCCACTGACCCTGAAACCAAAAACGAAATCAATTGAATTGGCCTTTGCAGATGCCGAGAAAACTTAAATGAGTAAATAAAAAGAAAATTCATTTTTTCTCTTTGCAAAACATACATAATCAGGTTTGACACCGGCGTAATACAGGTGCTGTTATTTTTGTCTTGTATGCACACACATGTGAAAACCATGAAAAAACCAGTGAACCCTAGATAGGTGGGTGGGTTGGAGTTTTGTCTGAGCAAGTCCAGGTTTGGCTTAAGATAACTTTGGTCACAGGCAGTTGGGCTCTTTCATTCTCTATGATCCAGGAACAACTCTTGCCTCATACCTTCCCCAAGTCTCAAAACTGTTTTCAAAAATATGGCTTTGAAAGTTCTGTACATCACAGGGAAAAAAGCATATATTTAAAATAAAATCGGTGTAACAATGCAGCAGAAAGAAAATAGGGCAGTGGTGCATCCTCAAAAATCTCAATTCGACGTCTGTTTGTGTGTCGAATCAATCCCAACACCACTCTATGAAATCCATTCTGCAACGGAAAATACAATGTGGATCATATTTAACATGCACTGAGTCAACTGCGGTGCCCTTTTGTTGTGTGTGTGTGCGCGTGTGCATGTCTGTGTCTGCGCTTGTCTGTGTTGGATGTGAACGTGCAATATCATGCTGAAAAAAGAGGATGCTGTTCTTTACCATACTAATGCAATAAACCAGGCCCCTCGTGAGGCTCTTTGACTGTTCACTGGCTTAGAATGAGCCTCAGGCCTGGAGAGGGAGAGAGACGGTGGTCCTCTCTGCTGCTTTTTCTGGTCTGTCTCTGCAGTACAGAAGGGCTTTCCCTACCTCGTTCATCATCACTGACCTATGCACCCTCTCTTGCGCTCTCCAACCCTTTTGCGCATGTGGAAACAAACAGATTGAATGAAAAAATGAAGGGGGGGGCGAAGGTAGAGGGTGAAAGAGGCAAGAAAAGAGATGGATGGATGAGGAGAGAGTGACAGGAGGGTAGAAGCAGACAACGAGTTGCAGATGCTTTCCCCCTTCTCGGATACCCCACCTCACACTCAGGCCCACCCCTTCTGCAGTTTTAGCGGCTTTGTAAAAACAAGATTTAACCCCTGGCCTATTCAGCGGCTTTGTTGTCATGAAGAGCTGTTGACTTCTGTGAGAGGTGCTTATTTGAAAGTGCACTCCACTACAGATGCTGTCGTGGTTCTCAAAAGCAACACCTTATATGGTTTGAAAGTTGACACCACTCACAGTCGTGTTTCAAGATATCAGCAGTGAATGGCAGAAGCCGTGAAATGTTTTGGTGTATGCTGTATCTTAGTGGATTATTTATTCATCCAGTAAGGACGTATGTCCACATTATGTTGGTTTGCACAACTCTCCACTCTGGAATTATAAACAGACTTTAATCTGTCCTCGTTTCTGTTTTACAACTTGCAGTGAATTTCGCATTTCGAGACATTACTCGCTAAAATAAACTTGTGTTTCTCTGTTCTCTCACATCTAACAGGCCTTTGGGAATGCCAAGACAGCCCACAACAACAACTCCAGCCGCTTTGGTAAATTCATTCAGGTTAACTATTTGGAGACTGGAGTGGTCAGAGGGTGAGTAATCAACAGCACGCTCATGTATGTACTTTCTTTGTCTGCTTATCTGTTTGACTAGAAATGAGGCTGATAACAGAACGCTGTGCAGAACTTACAGAAACATTGAAATGACTGTGTTGTACATCTTCTTCCTGTAAGTTAACATTAGGTCCTTGTGCTTGACTACAGTCCAGCACCTTCCTCTTTGGGTTTTTTTTTTCTGTTGTTGTTGTTTTTCTCTATGACAAGTCATGTGGTTTTTCTTACGTGTGTATGTTCACTGTAACTTTCAGCCACCAGCGTGTTCTTCCTTTTTCTCATCAGCCACTCTGATTTGAGGCTGCATCAAAGTCTGGTCAGCTGTGTCACTTCCTCATTTCCATCGGGAGGGAGGAACAGCTGCTTGGTGCTATATCCTAAAAAAGACTACACGCTATGCTGAAGGACGCAACTAAGACATTTACCAAATCTTAGAAGATATTTTTAATGGTAGTGAGTCAAAGGAATAATTAAAATAAAGATGTCACTTGCAAACTTTTAAAAATTGTAAAAGGTGCTCAGGTCCACACCACTTTGTCTTTACTTCTTTCATTATTGATTTCAGGTCTCATCATGCGCAATTCATTTTATTTTGTATTATTTCACACAGGAAATTCTGTTATTCTGTCATTTTCTGCAACAAAACACAGCTTGTTAAACAATTAAACAGGAAAATTGCTAGATCTACTTGAAGTAAACGGCTTCGGTGTAGCTTTCTGCCTCTCAACAGTAAAGGACTCAGAGCACCATCACAGCTCTGCTCTGTAGACCTAACAAAAGCTGCCTGTCTATCTCTCCATCTCCAGTGGCAGCTATTCAGACAGTCAATGGAGAAGGTTAACAAAGGGGAGACTGCTGTTCCGCTCTACTCTGCTCTCCAAGCGGACTGCTTTTATGCTTTCGCTCTTTCTTAGTCTCAGTTTAGCCATTCCCTCCTGACTGAGGTTTCAGTGGGTCGGAGCACAATCATGAAAAGCCACACAATCTTTAGAACTGTAAAGATGAGATGGTGCGTTATCCAATGAACGTGCTGGTCTCTTATTTAGTAAATACTGACAGATATATACCAATTTACTTCCTCTTTAGCTTGGTTTCCAATGACTTCAGTTAGCATTTCTGCAAACATCTGAACATGAACCTATCATTTTTGTTTCTTTTATATTCTCTTTCACTCTGTGTGTGTGTGTCTCTCTCTCATATAAAATCTAATTTAGACAACTTTATGACCTTGGCCTGGTGCAGTGGATAAATACCACTGCTTTTAAAGCTGCATATCTCATAATGGTGGGGAAGCTTACCTATGCTTTATCCTGCAGTTCCTGCTGCAGACTTTCAGTCTCCTCTGTCTCATTCTCTTTTAAAATAAAATAAATGACTGGCGAGGTGGTCCTTATGTTGTGTGTGATGTGCTATGCTTTTGACTATATCTGAATGATTTGTTGACTTGTAGATCGTTCTGACTACCTGGCCTCTCTTCCCCTCACGCTCCTCCTCATTCATTATTACCAGCCTGCTTTCACGTGACTTGAAAGCACATACGCTCCCAGACTGAATTGAGTGACCTTTGATTTGAAGTGATTCATCCTCATTGTCTTGTTTTCCGTAACCCTTATCTCGGCTGCTTATTTTCTGTCTTTCAGTGCTGTTGTGGAGAAGTACCTCCTGGAGAAATCTCGTCTGGTCTCCAGAGAGAAGAATGAAAGGTGAGAGGGAAAGGGAGGGTCTTGACCCTTCACCCACACTGACCTTTTGGACTCTTGTCTATAAACAAGAAATGTTCTTATCCTGTGATTGGACATGACGTTCAACGGAACACTGCAGCGGGAAGGTTTGAGTTCAACTGCTTACCTGCACACCTCCTTAAATTACATGCAAAGGCATTAAATTGTTACCACCTTAGTTAATTGAGTAAAATCCGATGAGCCTTTAGCAGATAAATCACAACATGAGAAAGATTTATATTTACAAAACTAGTTCCATGATTAACTTTTTTTTTTACGTAAAAATAAACTTTCCTGTCCATCACCTCTGAGAGCGACATAGCTTTTCATGCAGTCAATCCTGATTCACAGCGACATTCACTACTGTCTGGATTACTAGTCTGTTGCTATGAATGTTGACATTATGCAAACAGATGTTTGACTTTCAATAATTGAGGAATATATTCTGAATTGTGAGGGTCATAAACTGCTCTTTCGCTGTTGTTAAAGTGGTGTGTTTACTAATTAAATACCATAAACGACACTTATTTCTATCGGGTCCATGACAACGATTAACAAATTGAACATTATATAGTTTTGCTATTAAAGGAAACCGTCCTATTCAAACAGTAATTTTGAATTCAGATGGTGAACAAATACCTCTCATGGTCTGCCTTTAAAATCTTAGTAAAACACAAGCCTCAAGCAGCTGATCCCTTGCATAAAAAAAGCTAGCTGTCACTGCTTTGAGTAGGATGAGGATTACTCATTCATTAGCGTCCTGTCTAGTGTTTCAGAGTTTTGGAAAATCTCTTTGCCCTCCACTGAAAAATCCTCCTGCGTAAGCTCCTGCCTACTCCCAGCCTGCCCATACTGCTTGTAACAGTATTATGAGCCGGCTGGGAGTTGGCCCGGTGGTTGTTTGTCAGTGTCTGTTGACCATGTGTCTTGCCTGTCTAGTCAGAGAGTCGGTCTCCTGTATGTCGTTATTATTTCCTGGTGATAATGGCGGAAACTCATTATTCCCATGTGCCCTTTCGACAACGCCGGCCAACTTATTTACCTGTTCACTGATTACACAAGTGGAAAGTGATGTCAACATCACTGAGCTCCAGATATTGTCTTCTTTGTATTACTGTTATTGATTTATCACTGAAATTACTTTAAACGTTGAGGTTATACCCAGTGATAGCTACTTGCCGTACAATAGAACAAACAAACGAAGGATACCAATAAAAATTATTAATCACTTTGTTTTGTATCAGTGCAACATAGCCTTGGGTTACGCTCAGTGTGTGTGAAATTTCAGTGAGTTTGTTTTTTTTTCCCCAGGAACTACCACGTGTTTTACTACCTGCTTCTGGGTGCTTCAGAAGAGGAAAAAAAGGAGTTTAAACTGCTGTCACCTGAAGACTACCACTACCTCAAGCAGGTATAATGCTGCTTGTCACACCCAGCGCTTCACATTCAACACACTAGCTGCAACTTACTCCGAGTCACACCAGTTCTATTCATACTGTCCAACACACTGAATAACCAATCAACAAATTGTCTTAAAAATCTGTCTGTTTTGACATTTGACCTTTGAGATAACACTGTAACTCACTAGGATTGGAGCTACTATTCATGAAAGCTGCAGAGCTTCTGAATAAATGGCTGTGTACACTCCCTGCACACATGTGAACTGCATGCTAATGAAGCTGTCTTTTGTTCTCTGACTTGTTTTCATTCACTGCTTTTCACACCCTGCTCTTCATTCATTGGTGCTCTTCACCTGTTTGTGGGTAAATTTTGTGAGTTTGCTTTGGTTTTTAAAATTTTCCCTCATTTCCTCTGTAGCAAAACTTTAAAATTGAAGATGAGGAAGACTTGCGCCATGATTTTGAACGGCTGCAGCAGGCAATGGAGATGGTGGGCTTTCTTTCTGCCACCAAGAAACAGTAAGTCAGCAAGGAAACTATTACGTGAAATGTACACAAGTGCTTAAAAGTTTTCTAAACATGTTTTGCAAATTCACTACAAACCATTATCTATTGGATACTGCAGAGAAAGTCATTTTGCAAGAGCTCAATGCCAGAAATACAAAAAATTGTGCCTGCATCTTAACAGGCTAATCCCACTGCTTATTAGAGACAGTGTGCAGTTACAGCACTGTACAGTGTCTTTATTTAGTTCACAAATCATATAAAATGATCAGATGATCAGACTGAAAAACTGCAGAATTACTACATCTGTTATTTGACTAATTCCATTTTTTTTTCTGTTTACAGTTTGTCTAACTTTCTGACTATATTGCAGGATCTTCTCTGTGCTTTCCGCCATCTTGTACCTTGGTAACGTGACCTACAGAAGGAAGTCGACGGGCAGAGATGAGGGTTTGGATGTGGGACCACCAGAAGTCCTGGCTACCCTCTCTGACCTGCTAAAGGTACCAGATGTCTGCACACTTGTCTGGGCAGTTAGACACTTTACTGCTCAGTTCTGTGTGACTGTGAGAAATAAACTATGATTGGTGGTTGTCAGGTCAAAGAGGAGCTGCTTGTCGAGGCACTAACAAAGAGGAAGACAGTGACAGTCAATGACAAACTGATCCTCCCTTACAGCCACTCTGAGGTAAGCTCCATACATGAAAATATCCCTCAAACCGGAAAAACCTTTGAATTTGACATTGTCAGCTGTGCCTGCCTATCTTTGCCTTCTGCTGTTTAAGTCTACACCTTCACTCCTTGATGTGTGTAAAATTCGCTGTGACTGCATTTGTTTTCTCATTGTATTTTATTGTGATTCCAACACCAGCAGACTGCCTCAACTGCTTTATTTATTTATTTATTTTTATTTATTTATTTCTGATCATGTCCCAATGTGTTTCTTCTATCAGGCCATCACAGCCAGAGACTCCATGGCTAAATCTCTGTACAGCGCGTTGTTTGACTGGATTGTCTTGCGCATCAATCACGCACTGCTCAACAAGAAAGACATGGAGGAATCTGTTCCAGTATGACACACACACGCACCACACACACGCATTGTAGCACTAAACGATTAGGAAAAAAAATTTAATTAACGTTGTTATTGGTGAATTATTAGCACTTGCTTTCTGGATGGATATATTATCATACACTCCCCTGCTACTCCTCTTTGTTCAACTGATGTTCAAAATTCTGTTTTCTAGTGCTTGTCCATCGGTGTCCTGGACATTTTTGGCTTTGAAGACTTTGAGAACAACAGTTTCGAGCAGTTCTGCATTAACTATGCAAACGAGCAACTTCAGTATTACTTCAATCATCACATCTTCAATTTGGAGCAGGTGAGCAGATTGGTTTAGTTCAGTCTTCTTCTGCGTTTGCAGTATTTAAAACTTCATGTTCTGTTTTCATACTCCTCCTGCACGGACTTGAATTCATTGCATTGTTGACTGAGACCTCTTTCCTGCCTCATCCAGGAGGAGTACCAAGCAGAGGGAATCACCTGGCATAACATCGACTACACAGACAATGTTGGCTGCATCCATCTCATTAGCAAGAAACCCACAGGGTTGCTGTACCTGCTGGATGAGGAGAGCAAGTGAGAACTGCAGAAATTCTATCTACATTCATGCCTTATAGCTCCCAATAGGAATAGATGTTTTTGTTCAGTGGAAGCTGATTTTTTTTTTCTTTTCTCATGTCAATGTTTCTATATCTTCTTTTCCATCCTGTTCATTTGCCGCAGCTTCCCCCATGCCACAGATGAGACGTTATTAGCCAAATTCAAACAGCAGCACCAGGGAAACAAATACTTTGTACCCACTCCAGTCATGGAGCCAGCGTTTGTCATTCAGCACTTTGCTGGGAGAGTCAAATATCAAATCAAGGTAAAGACAAAAAAAACATGGCAACTAAATGTAAACAGAGACAATCGCCATAAAAAACTGCCTTTTCTACAGTGTCGGTGCTTTAGAGTCGTGTATTGATGTTTATCACCTCATCAGGACTTCCGGGAGAAGAACACTGACCACATGCGTCCAGACATTGTGGCTCTGCTGCGGAGCAGTGACAGAGCTTATGTGCGGCAGCTCATTGGCATGGACCCAGTGGCGATGTTTCGATGGGGCATTCTGCGTGCTACGATCAGGGGCATCGCTGCTTTCAACGAAGCTGGACGGTCCTGGGCTGCCAAAACAGCAGGTACATCTTAGATTCTGTCTTCTCAGAATTTGGGTGATAATGTGTGAGAATGTACAACACAGTGATCTACTGGGGATGTTTTCTCTTCATTCCACTTCCACTCCTACCACCGCAGTTTTTCTGCTCTGTAACTATTCTTACAAGTCAGCACATATAGAGTTATTTGGAGGCCACAAAAAGGTTTTGACTTTTTATTTCTTTTAAATCTGTGTTCCTCAGATGAATTTTCTGGTGCTCAGAAATAACCAAGTGAAGCAAATATCTTACAAGTAAATTATGCTACAAAAAATGCTGCAGTCTTGGTTTTTGGATCAAATTTAATCAAATAGATAAACAGTTTACCCTGAAACAATCACTCATTTCATAATACTGCAGTTTGAATGTGGATGAATCACATGGATGTGTTTTAATTTCTTGTGTTTATTTAGGTGTTGTGCGTCCCATCTCCAGAACGCCTTTAGGAGAGCTACAGCGGTCCAATGCACCAATAGAGAGAATGTATAAGTAAGTAGTGCACATCATTGAGTGTGACTCTTGTCTGACTCGCCGTTGTTGATTTTGAACTGATTTTCTGGCTATCGGGTCTGTTTCCTCTGTAGAAAGTGTGTCGTGTGGATGAGGGAGCAGGGAATGTATTTACTTCTCTGCTTAGAATTGTTTTTATTCTTTTTCACAAACAGAGATTACATACAGTAAGACAAACACAGTACATTTTTCCTGTATTCTGAAACTAAACACCAACTCGTTTTTCAGTGCTCAGGGCGCCAACTTGAGTTGTGACTTCTAACCTTTAGTGCTAAAAAAGTCCAGGAGGGACAATCTCACACACATAAACTCTCATCATTTAAGTTTCTATCTGAACTGCCAAAAACTCTTCCTGTGGTGTGTCGCCTGACAGACAAATCATCCTTCATCGAATTTTCCTTCACCTCGATTCAGCCACTCTTAAGCTCTCCACCTTTTGGTGACCCCAGTGTGTGCGGTTTTCTCCTCTTCCTCCCCTCTCCACAGACGAGCATCTATGCTCGATTTCTACTTTGATCACTCAGAGGAGCGCCCTCTAGAGGCCTTTGAAGACATCTTTGCTAGCTATGAGACTAAGAAGTAAGTGAATTTGGTGGACAGAAACGAGAAATGAGGACATGAGGCCAAGTAGGAAGGAAATGGGTTTTGTTTTGTTTCGACAATCAATATCGGTTTGCTCCATTTTCTGTGTTTGCTCTCAGTGAAAAACAAAGATCATTTTGAATGCATTTGAAGCTTTGGAATTATAATGGTTTTCATGTGATATCTGCTTTTCTAGATATGAACACAGCAGTCCAGCTCTTCAACAAAAAGTCACAGCAATATAATGCATTACAGCAGAGTTGCCCTTTACCTTGCATTCCATCTCTGTAATCCCCATCTTTTTCTGGAACTGTAATAATCCCCCTCCTTCCTCACGTTTATTGTTCTAGCTATGTAGCACAGGAAAGTGTTTGTTCTGGCCACCTCTGATTAGCCCCTCGGATTACTTTCATCAGCTGTGAAGCCCTGGAAGCACACCAGTCTTCATGTCCACAGAGAGACCCCTGTACAAATAGACAAAGACAACTGTGAGAGCTTCCACAGAGTGAGACCAAACCAGAAAGGATATTTTTGGATCATAGGGTGTCTGAACTTTGACCCTCTACCTTGTGTGTTCAGATCTGAAATTACAGTTGTTTCAGGCAACAGTCTTGGCTTATTTGGCTCTTGTCATATTTCTACTGTTACTAAATGATTTATTATTTCCAGATCTGCACACACTGAGTTGTAGTGGTCAATTTTACTATGACCTTTTATCAATGGTTGTTCCTTCCACCGCTTGGCCTCTGTTTTCATTCTGAATTATGGTAAGTATTGAAAATTACTGCATGGACTAGCTTGAGGCACAGAAAAGCCTCCGTATTAACCTCACCAGACCAAGTGTACGGTGTAACACCAGTCCCAATTAAATGACTTATTTCATACACAACAGCCTCACTAGTAACAACTGACAGTCACACGGCCAGTAACGGCCGCTGCATGGCAACAGACGGCCAGCCACCGTGAACGTCAACTCAACTCTGCATGTTAACTACCACAGCGTGGCAGACATATTTGTGTGAATACAACTACATGCTCCAGATTTTCCTCCTGTGAGCATGTGTGTGCGTGTGTGTGTGTGCATCTTACTTTCCCTTTAAAAAGGATTCAGCGGGATCATTTGGAGGTCTTCTTTTTCCTGTGTTCTTTTTTTATGTACTTGACTAACGATGGGAGAGATTCTCTGCCTCATTTTTCACAGATGAGCAGCGTGCGATAACAAAGTTTTTTCCTGATCTTGAAACCCCATCTTTCCTGCGCTTTGTGTTTTTGTTTTGGGGTAACTACAGCGGTACATTTACCTTTCAGGTGTTCTAACAGTGGTTTTCAGTCACACCCTGCTTTACATTCTTTTTTTTTTTTGGGTCTTCTCCTTCTTGTCTGTTTTCGTTTTTGCCCCTTCCCTTCCCTTCTCCTACTCCTCCTTTCCTTTCCTAATCGCGCCGGTTATGTGTGCACGGCGTGATCAGAGACATGCATGCAGAGATCATCAGCTCCATTAAGAACTTGCAGCTGGATGGTGAGGACCCTCGCAAGCTGCTGCAATCCTGGGGTCGCCTCCGCTTCCCCCGACACGTCCTTCAGTGAGTCTGCAGACAGACCCGGCGTCAGCTCTTCTCCAGATCAGTCCAGTGTGATTGGCTCAGGCAGAACATGCTCCTATCATATATTGCAGATTTAAACTCTTGTAACAAACAGGCATCAGCTTGGAAGGCAATTCATAATAACCAGCTACACAGAGCAGTTGTAGCTTGTGCATTTATTGCTTTTCTCTTTTTCCCAGTGGATTTTTAGCATTTCTTGTCAAATGAGCAAATAGATTCCTCCAAGACGCATGTGAATCACAGGCTGCATTGCTAGTTTTACTGTGTGAATTAATATTTCTTGAAGGCTGAGGATGTAAATCCATAAATACCTGCCTTAAATTGTTGCATGGATTTTAATGGAAAATCATGCTGGCATGCAAGGTCTCTCAGCGCATCCTGTGAAAAGCTGTCCCAGCAGCATGTTGAAATTGACAGCAACTTCAAATTAACAGACGGGAGCTGCGAGAGAACACGAACAAGCAGCCTGTTGAGCCGCAATGAAGCAAGAGAGCATGTCTGTCTTTGTCTGATGAGTCTCTGCTGGGCTGATTATATAGAGTTTCATCCCATCTCTTGCAGCAAGCTTCCCGCTTCCCTTTTACCTTCCTATGTCACTCATCAAACCCTGTCTGTTCCCATTGTTCGTCTGTTCCAGGTGCAAGTCTTCATTTTATCACTGATTGCGCATGAGAAAGTCACACATACGTACTAACCTGGCTTCACACACTTTATCTGCTTCTTCATTCCAAACTCAAGGCTCAGGCCTTCAACGTTTTGTCCCTGTAACATACCCTGGACCATTTTTTCCTTTTTTCACAGGAAAAACAAGAGCACCAGACAAAGGCAGGCCATACCCAAGGTAAACCACAATCGAACCTGGAAACATGTTTGTTGACTCGCAGTGAAACGCAACTTTTAATGACTGTGAGCTGATTATTTATTACGGTAATGTTGTGCAGAGTTTGTTGGATTCTCGATCACTGAAGTTCATTGTGAGCATGACCCTGCACGACCGCACCACCAAGTCCCTGCTGCATCTGCACAAGAAGAAGAAACCTCCCAGCATCAGCGCCCAGTTCCAGGTAACTTCAGCTGCCACAGTTTCACATTGTACTGAAAAATATATATTTTTACTGAGTAGTGAGAAAAACCTGTCTTTGTTTAGACATCTCTGACCAAACTGCTGGAGACTTTGAACAGAGCCGAGCCTTTCTTCATTCGTTGTATCCGCTCCAATGCTGAAAAGGTAAGACTGCTCATTTCTCAGTTGTGTTGCTTTGACCAAATCCTGACGTTTTCTTTCTGCATTACATAAAAAATTCTCAAAAGAAATAATATTGTCCATCTAACTTCTCATGTCCTTCATGTTGGTGTCAGTAAACATATATTATGAACCAATAAAAGATGTGAGCTATGAATATTATCTGATAGTTTGCAGCAGCAGCAACACCTCATATGAGTGTCAAACATTTCAGTGATAAGAGTAAAGACAAATGTTCTTGTTTTCTCACCATGTGAGCAGAAGGAGATGTATCTGGATGAAGCCTTGGTGGTTCAGCAGCTGCGATACACAGGAATGCTGGAAACTGTTCGTATCAGGAGGTCAGGCTACGGTGCCAAGTACACATTCCAGGTACTGCAGATTGGCTCTTTTCATTTAAGAATCTGCGAGAGATTTTTCTTGGAATATATTGTGTAAATAAATTGCAATAGTTGCAATATTTCAGTGTTGAATCTTGCATCAGAAATACTGCTTGTAGCTGTGTGAACATGATAAGTAACAGTTTAGGAATCTAATTCTGTAAAATATACAGCTTTCTTTTAATTACCGTACGTATTAGATTTCAATCATTGTCACTTCTGTCTGTTCTGTGGAAGAGCCTCTTGCCTTACTTTTATTTACTTTTCGTGTTTCTCAGGAATTCGTTGAACAGTTCAGAGTTTTGTTGCCAAAGAACTCCAGTGCATCTAAAGAGGAAATCTCAGCACTACTTGACAAAAAGTTGGGCCTTGATCCTACAACATACCAGATTGGTAAAACTAAGGTATATCCCTACGTCTTCTTCTCTGAGTGTTCTTTCTTGTTTGATGCTGTTATTTTAAAGTTAGTTTTGCAATCCTCTTTTCCATTTTATACTTTAGAATTGTTTGAGGTGTCATTCTTTTATGTTTTTATCTCTTTCAGGTGTTCTTGAAGGAGCTGGAGCGACAGCAGCTGCAGGATGTGCTGCACAAAGACGTAATGCGCAAGATCATCTTTCTACAGCGCTGGTTCAGAGCTTGGCTGCA
Organism: Salarias fasciatus; assembly: GCF_902148845.1. Taxonomy (NCBI): domain Eukaryota; kingdom Metazoa; phylum Chordata; class Actinopteri; order Blenniiformes; family Blenniidae; genus Salarias; species Salarias fasciatus. Next base: position 17,212,501 of record NC_043766.1, on the reverse strand, counting down.
GAGAAAAGAGTTTCTAGACATGAGACAAGCAGCCATCTTAATACAGGTCAGCGTTCTGTTGATACACTCCATTATTTCTTTTACAACTCACAGTTTCAATTTTTATGCTAGTACAATTCTCAAAGTTCAGCACCACCAGCAGGTGTTGCCAGTAAGGCACATCTTCACTTTTATAGTTTGATGATATTGGGTCTTTTGGCCTCTTCAGTCGCGGAACATCAGGCTGACCAGACCTGGGTGTGTGTGTTGTGGCTGTTATTTTGCTGGTCACTCGGGAGACATTGCCACGTTTCTTCTTTTCATTGAAAGCCAGCACTGAACTGACTGTTTACTTCTGCAATTTTAGCAAGCTTCTCTTCTTTCCTGTGTGGATGAATTCTGACTCCTCCTTCCTTCAAAAGCCCCACAGTCCAACTCCAATGGATGCATTTCAATATTCCATCGTCTTCACCTGCAGAATTGGAATATTGCAGGTGTTTTGTTTTTATAGGAAGACTAAATAGGGCGTTCCCCTATTTTCACCCTACTGAATGAAGGCTGTGAAAGAGTCTTGTGCTGTGTGCCAATCAACATAGGCATAGATGACGACACTCTTGCTCAGCAGCAGGAACCAGCCACATATCCCAGCACTTCAGCCTGTCGTGCATCATCTTCTGAGAGCACTGCAGCAGTTATTGAACAGTCACACAGGCTTCAACCCTTTCAGCAGCCAACCGAAACAACCCTTCTCTTTATACACTATATACACTGAAGTGCACAAATCATAGATCCAAAGGTAAAAAGAGAGAGATTCTGCTGTTTGTGATTACCACTAGATGGTAGTGTTGCTCAGCCACTGCTTACACTGAACAGAAAAACAAAGATTGAAGGAAACACTCCACATGGGGTCTTCTGACACCAAACAATATAGCACAAATTACAATTTCTGTGTGAGACAATGCAGTCTGGCTTACACTCTTGTTAATAAAAATGTAATAACAGTAATCACATTTTTATTTCTTTTTTTGCTTTGTTTGATTTTGTATTTTGTCATTTGTGGATCCATCAGAATATTTGCAAACACAATACTGATTTTCCTTTTTTTTTTTTTTTTTTTTTGTGTTTTAGCGGTCATGGCGTAGGTACTGCAAAAACGAAGAAAGGCGACGGGCAGCTACTGTGATCCAGGCTGTCTGGAGAGGACACAGACAACGGTCCGAATACCACAGGCAAAAGAAGGGGGCAACAAAAATCCAAGCCCTGGTCAGAGGACACTCAGCACGCAGACGGTAAGAACACTGACACTCACTTCTTAGTTAGCATTGATAGGCGGCACATTGAAGTTGTTTTGGATCTCTGATAGGCACTTTAATAATTTTTTAATTTTTTTTTTTTTTTTTTGGTGTCACAATATGTTTCATGCATTGCAGGTGTCATTCTATGCGTGAGGAGAAAAGAAAAGAAGAAGAAAAAGAAGCTCAGAGGAGGGCAGAAGAGGAGGAACGGAGGAGAAGAGAGGAAGAGGAAGAAGAAGCCAGGAGAAAAGCAGCTGAGGAGGAAGAACGGCTGCGGCAAGAGGAAGAAGAAGCAAGAATAAAAGAAGAGGAGGAAACCCGGAGGAGGGCAGAGGAAGAAGAGAAAGCTAGAAAAGCAGAGGAAGAGCAGAAAAGACTCGCAGAAGAGGAGCAAAGATTGGCGACAGAACCCCAGACAAGAGAGGATCCTGACATAGAGCTGGTCACAGAGGAGATGCTGGATAAAACCCTCCCTGTCCAGGAGATGAAGCATGACGACGGAGGTGCTGAGGTTACCTCAAACTCACCTGTGGAGGAGCTACCTGCCAAGGATGAGGAGCCTGAGAATGAGGATTCAGAGACCAACGGTACTTTGGCTGAGGCTGGACTTCAGCTGAATGAGAAAGAAAAGGAGGATTTGGAGAACCAAACACTAGGGCAGTCAGATTCAAAACCTCCTTTGCCCTCCGATGGGGGAACGGCCGATGCACTCACACCCACATGTCCTGCTCAAGCGGTGGAAAATGAGGCAAGCCTTACCTCCACATCCTCCAACTCTGAAGAAAAGAGAGAACAACCCATTGCAATTAGGGGCCAGACATCCAGGAGCCAGGAGAAGAGAGAGCAGCGGAGACGACGAGGGCTGGAGCACAACCAGAGAGAGACTGAACGTGCTGCCTCATCCTCGTCTATCCAGAGGGACCAACCATCCTCACCGAAGAGCAAAAATCAAGAGACGGCTAAGATAAAAGAGCGCTCAGACAGCAAGGAGCTGGACCAGTATACCTTTGTGGCCTGGAAAATGAAGGAAGACAAAGGAGGGAAAAAGGAGGGAAAGGGTTCTTCTGCCTCTGCTGCTCCAGTCCGTCCATCTACATTACCTCTGCAGCCTGTGGATTCTGTACCCGACAGAAACGGCCTGGGTGAGGGTGCCGGAGCAGTAAGTCTCCAACGCCGTTCCGGAGGAATGAAGGAGAAGCCAGAGAAATGGAGGGGTGGGAAGAGGAGTGACGGAGATCCAGCCGAGGGCAGCAGCCCTCCATCCAGCGAAGAGAGGAGTAAAAGACCACTGCTGTACGTCTTCTGCAATCATTCATATCAAGTAGTAGTGTTGAAAATGACCTAAACTGTGTTGACCTGATCTCATTCTGAAAATTTATCTGCTAAAAACAAATACAAAAAATAAGAAACTGAATGTTTTTTATTCAGTATTTGAGGTTTTCTCAAAGCCTTCTACTTTTCTGGGGTTTTTTTGTTTTTGTTTTTGTTTTTTTAAGTTGCTTGTTAGGATTTGTTGACTTTGAATCAAATGTTGTCAGAAAGCAGACATGCAAATAGTTCATGATGTAGTTTTGTGTTGTTTTCTGTCAGTAACAAATCTTCTGCCCCGAGCCTTCTATAAATACGTCTCAAGCTTCAAATTCAGTGTTTTGTGTCTGTCTTTCTCTTTTCGGCAGAGGTGAAACGGCGTCTTCGTCAGTTGACAGCTTGTCCCCGGGTTTCGAAGCGGCTGGTGCCACTTCAGCCAGAGAGGTGTGCTGAGTGTTGGTCTGTTTGTGTCTGCCAGCATTTCTGAACATATTTCAACCCTTTCATTTTGTTTTCTGTTGTGCAGATTGTTTCTCCATCTGATAGTCATCACAGAAGAAAACATCAAGAGAGTTACCAAGACTCTGCCCATGCGATCCCATCCACACCAGACAGGTATTGAAGCGAAGCGCTTAGACCCAGAAATGAGTGACGTGCTGATGGATAAACTTGACGTAGCACGTTTGACACATAATTTTAAATAATGTGACGGTACAGTCGTTCGCGTCTCTGTTGTGTTTAGTTTTACCTTATTTTAAATACTTGTTTCAGAATCATGGGAAAACTCTTAGCTTTGTGTGTGCAAACTGTGTTCAGTGACTCCACTTTCCCAACAGGAGATCCATGATTATTCAAGAACGATCAGTAATCATTTGCCACAAGTATTTTCTTATCACATCAAGTTTATTTCTGAGTTAATTTTTTTACTTTTTCTGCAGAGAAGAAATTTTCGCAGGTGAAGTCATGAAACTTACTTCAGTAAATGATTTATTTTTTATGGTATTTTAATATATTTCAGTATGTTGCTCATGCGCACCAAAAAAAAAAAAAAAAAATGTATGTATATATATATATATATATATATATATATATATATATATATATATATATATATATATATATATATATATATATATATATATATATATATATATATATATCCTGTTTGCTTTGTTGCTGTGGAACTATTTGAAAAGAATTACTTCAAACATGCAAAAAACCAAAGAGAAGCCAAACTTTACAGTTTTAAATGATGTGCTGTATGTGTTATTCTAATATACAAAACCATCTCCAGAACCTCTTGTGTTTCTGTGCCCTGCAGGCCGGGAGGTTTCTTCAGCAAGATTTTGAAAAAACGGCCCCACAAAGAGGCTCAGACTCCAGACAACGGAGAGCTGACGCTGGCTCAGGTTCTCGGTGAGAAGGCGGCAGCAGGGGAAGGTATATAACGTAAAAATGTTGACAGTTTTCACATGTACCCTCTTCAAGCTTCTCACTCTTCGCAAAAGTGCAGTTGTTCTCTTGACTGCATGAAATGAGACTCGGAAAGAAAACCCAGCTGTTTCGTAGTATTATTCTCAAACCTGCACTGATCCTGCGGTTTATTTTCTGAGAAAACACGGACCCGTGCAGAGTTGTACTCAGTGATAACAGAATGACTTTACTCCTTTTTGTCATGCCTTCATTCATGCACTTCAACAAACATAAATAAATAAAGCAGTTCACGTTTTCTTTTTTTGTTTCTCTGACTGTGTTATTAAAACTTTTACCCTTGCAGCGCAAGCGTCTGGACACCCATATTGGACTCTTTCGCAGCAACATGGTGACCGCGCCGGTAAAGGTTTAGGCGGAAACCCCAGTATCAAGATCAGCCGAGCCACCCGGGTCTCTGAGCAGTGGAACGCTTCTCTCGACCGGGAAATCACCAACGCCAATGAGCTCCGACATCTCGATGAGTTTCTGGGTAACCAGGTGGGTTAACGCTCTTACTAGTCAGGTGTACTGCAGGATGTAAATTAATTGGATGTACATATTGTTTAGTAATGTTCATTTGCATTGGACTGCAGGTCAATGATTTCCGCTCGAGGGGAAAGTCGCTATCGGCCACAGAAACAATCTTTGTCACAGCAACCATGCAGTTCAGAGAGACAATCAAAGCCATGTATTCTCTCCCAGTAAGTCTGTATGCAGACACGATATCAACACATGCTACACACTGGTCACAGTTCTTCCTCATGATCCTCCTGTTTGTTTGTTATTTTTTGCGTGTTCCTCAACAGAAACCCACCATTGGCTACAAAGGTCTAATGACGGGCTACCAGAACAAAGTGATCCACCTGGCAGGCAGCAAGCAGAAAGAGGAGGTTCAGCTCGTGGTCAACTTGTTCCAGTCTGTTCTCGATGGTTTCATCAGAGGAGAGATGAAGAAGCAAGAGGCTGAACCTGCAAAGGTAGAGATTCGGAATCATTTAGCTTCATGAAAATGTGTTAAGGATGTAATTTAATCACACATGGGCCCCTTTTTCTTTGAACTTCAGCCTGCCAAAGCTAGAAAGAAGAGGAGGAAAAAAGATAAAAGTGTAAGTATACAAGATGTGAGATTAATTTTTAATCCACAATATTAAATGTAAAGTGTGGTTAATAACTGAGTGACTCTCTTGTTAGATGGAAAGCCCCCTGGATCACATTTTCACCAACTACCAGGTCAACATTATGCAGTCATGTGACCAGTGTAACTCCTACATCTGGGGCATGGAAAAAGCATACATGTGCAGCTGTGAGTCAAATTACAAACACTTGAGCTTTTAACGTCACACACAATGGAGATTTATGTTAATGCTTAAATTATTTTCATTATTGCAGATTGTAAAATGGTGTGCCACAAGAAGTGCCTCTCCAAAATAGTCTTGGGCTGCAATGACTTCACTACCAAAAAGGTATGTATTTGTTTTTAGAAACTGCAGGTCTAGACCGATGTGTAATAAAATATTTTCTTTAAATTACTTTACACTAGGATTGAACAAATGTTTAAGTTTTACAATTCATTATGAAGCTGCGGGTGAAGAGCTTAAATTACTGGAAAGAAGATGTGATTTTTGTGAATGTGCGGGCTTCTTACCGGTGTGACGCTGCGTTGAATCCACAGAGCGATGAAGATTGTGCCGGGCAGCACTTTGGGGTGCGTGTGGGTCAGCTGGTCAGCGATAAGAGCCCCGTGCCCATGGTGCTGGAGATGATGCTGGAGCATGTGGAGATGAACGGCCTCTATACCGAAGGCATCTACCGCAAGTCGGGCTCTGCGAACCGTATTAAAGAGCTTCACCAGAAACTGGAAACAGGTATGACCCCCTTCTATATGACATTCACACCTCACTTGTAAATTAGCCAGAGAAATTTTCCTGTCTTGGTTGATTTTTTTGATTTAGCAGTTGTTGGTGTGATGATTGTTGCATTAATGTAACTTTCTTTGTGTGTAGACCCTCACCCAGTGCGCCTTGAGGATTATCCCATCCACGCGGTGACGGGCCTCGTGAAGCAGTGGCTGAGGGAGCTGCCTGACCCCCTCATGACCTTCACACATTACAATGACTTCCTGCATGCTGTGGGTGAGGAGGACGTCTCTCAGTAGTGGAGCCTTTTTTCAACTTCAACTCTGTGTTTTGCTCCTGTTTTCATTCTCATTTCATTTTGATGCTGAGCTTTACCTCACATTATTTGTGTCATGTACTCATTGTCTTTTCTATCATCCACCAAAACAGTCTTGCAGTCACAGACAATGCTTTTTTTTTTTTTTTTTTGTATTACATCGGGTGTAACAATGATTAACAAATACGTTTTATTTTCCTTATATATGTGAAGTACTGTTAGTGTGTCAAAGTAATTTTGTGGGATTTGTTTCGTTGTTGTGTCTCCCTTGTTAGAACTCCCAGAGAAGCAGGAGCAGCTTCATGCCATCTACAAAGTGTTAGATGAGCTCCCTACTGCTAACTTCAACACTTTGGAGAGGCTGGTCTTCCACCTTGTCAGGTGGGCTGGGGCTTTGCTGTATATTTTTTATATGATCATGGCAAATCTTATTTTTTTGGGGGAAATGTTTGTTTTGACATTTAGAGCACATAAATAGTTAAACGTAAAAGCGATAGTTATTGACACAGTTTTATCTGCTCATGTTTCTTCAGAGTTTGTAAAGAAGAAGATTCCAACCGCATGTCTCCAAACTCATTGGCCATAGTTTTTGCACCATGTATTTTACGCTGCCCCGACAGTGCGGACCCTCTGCTTAGCATGAAGGATGTCGCCAAGACGACCATGTAAATATAAATTACTTTCTCTTTTTTTTTAATCATGTAATAAATTAATACTATCTGCATAATAATACACCTACTGACACAGTTTGATGCGCTGACTGGACTGCTTCTCGACCCATAGGTGTGTAGAAATGATCATCAACGAACAAATCCGGCTCTACAATGAGAGGATGGAAGAGATCGAGCAGCTGGAATATGCTGAGGCTCTGGCAGTCAACCAGCTGAAATTCAAAAGGAAAAACATGGTGAGCAACGATGAGCCTCTCCCTCCCTCTCCGGATCACTGTTACACTCGATACCAATGGAAATTAATTAGTTGGACCAGTCGTTTTTTTCCAGATCCGTTTTAAATCAAACAAGCCCAGATTCAGAAGTTGATGTTTTTAGGTTACCTGGGTAACTTTGGCCAATGTTCCTTGTCTTTCTTTAGCACTACCTGCATTTACCTCTCAGGTACTCAGCTCCTTACAAAGGAGTGGTGGTATGTATCATCCAGCTCTCATAGTTCTGTAGATCTAGCGGTTGTAGAATGTAGTATTGTGCCATGTCAAAGCACATGTGCATGGCATGTTAGCCGTGGGTGATGCTCTGGCTGTTGTCTTCTTTTTTTATTTTTATCTTTTTTTTTTTTTACTTGGATTGTTATTCTTCCATACTAACTGGGAGTAAGTTGCATGTTGCTGTTAGTTTGGTTCATTTACTGCTTGTGACGTGAAGGATTTGCTGTTTTGTTGTTCTTCTCTCCGTTCTGAGAGGATGACATGGTTCTGGGTTGGTGTGATCATTCCGATCTTTCCTTGTTAGTTGCCTAACAATCAAAAATTGAATGGCTTAATGGCAGCGGTGCATTTGTATCTTTGTGGTATATGGTACTTTTTTAATAATATAAACATTCTTATTGGCAGAAGACTTAAAAAAAATTATATTTAGCGAGTTGTGAAATGTTTCTGTATTTCTGGTGACATTTCTAACTTTGATCATAGCTTTGCTACATATTTTCTCTCACCTGTACTGTTTTGAGAAGTTTATGAATATAATTTGTCACAGCCTCATTGTTTCTCCCTTTTAATGATTTCCAATCACAAAAGGGCTGAAAGAATTCACATGTAGATGCATGAAAGCTGCAGACACCGTCCACCCTGCTTTTTTTCCTGACCTTACTAACAAGTTTGGCTTCGGTTCCAGATCGGGGTTTTGGTCGAATGTGTTTCGGGGCCTCTCACTTTATTATACCGATATTTACTTGACTGAATTACTGAAGGGGAATGTCCAGGTCGAATTGGCTGGGACAGCAGTATGTGACATTGTGTCCTCTGCAGGTTCATGAGAAGGTCACATCGGATCTCGGTGTGGTCCCTGAGAACGAGCCTCTAGACTCAGACACAGAGGCTGAGAAGAACCTGGTGGAACGCATCAAGTCCATCAAACAGGAGAAGTAAGAATGTTTCCTTGTTAGGAATCCAAACGTAAAGAAAGCTAACTGGGAAAGAAAAGCTTTATTGTCACTGTACAAGTAGTCTGAAGCCACTGTGCTGGGAGCTGCTTGCCAATACATTTTCATTCCTTCATTCATTATCTACCGCTTCTTCCCTTTCGCGGTCGCGGGTGGCTGGAGCCGATCCCAGCTGCTGTGGGCGGGATATGCCCTGGACAGGTCGCAGTCTGTCGCAGGGCCAATACATTTTATTTTTGCCTTTTGTTTGCACGAACAGACATAATGGGAACTTTGAAGGCAAAAAACGGAGACATTTTAATTCACACACCGTCAGTGGACCTTTCCAAGATTGCTCATCTTCTTTTCACTTGTTCTCGGAGTTATTGAGTGCCATGCGTATCTTGATCTAATGTTGAAATCAAATTCTCTCATCTTAAAATGAAAAGCATAAAATTAATTCCTCCTGGGATTTGCGATTTCCACTTACATGAAGTTGCTCCTGGGATGACGTGGATCCCACTCAAACTTCGCTGCAGATTTAGTTCTGTTTTTGCTATGATGAAGCGTCGTCCCTCTCGTGTGTCTAGGCTCTGACTCTCTTGTCATCCATTACCCTTTAGAGAGGATCTGGCCTGCCGGCTGCCAGAGATGGAGCAGCCCGGGTCTGACCAGGAGAACCTGGACTCTGAAGCCTCGCTGAGCTCCGAGAGTCTTTTAGATGAGCAGCAGCGCTCTTCTGCTCACAGCTCAGAGCTTGAAGGTCAGTATTCAGGGACAGTCTGAGCTTTCTCTGTCTCTGTCCTTCTCACCTGTGGGTTTCTGACCAGACCGCGGGGCCTCTGGGTTTGGCCCTTCCTATCTTTTGTGGTGCAGGTCTGGACCAATGATGGTGTTGGTGGCGGTGACGTCTGCTGTGTAATGAAGCAGGTTGGAGGAACAGCAACCGTGTTTGTGTGTTTGTGTGCATGTAAATGCATGTGTGGCAAAAAAGCGCGTTCAAACCTTATCCAAAGTTAATCAATTAAAAATTAGTGACCGGAGCAATTCAAGGGTCTGTGACGATAACCTGCGGAACATTTCTTTCTCAAATAACATGGTTGCATGATCTTCCATTTGTCTTCCATGGCTCAGGACTGCATTGTCAATCTTTGAGTTAATCAAGGTTGTGAAACTGTTGAGTCAACTTCTCCTCCTTCTTCTGTGTGCTCCAGGAGGAAGTGGACCTCACAAGAGAGACAGACCCGTTTGTCCTCCCAAACCGTCAGACCTGGCCTTGCGACACAAAGTCCCAGGTGGACGCATCACCTCTGCCAGCACCGCTTCCACCACCCCCGTGTCCAGCTGCACTTTTTCAGCATCTGAATCCTCCACCGCCTCTCTCAGGCATCCGCTGCAACGCCGAAACCCTGTCATCCCAGACACAGTCAAGCTCCCCCCGGGCGTCGTCGCCCAGCCCGCAGCTTCGGCTCACGCTTTCACTCCTGGAAATGGAGCTTTTAAGTACTGGCTCAAGCGACGAGAGCAGCCTGGCCGCCGCAAGGACAGCACCCAGTCTCTGTACATTGACAACGCCGAGTGTGAAGTGTTGTTGAATTTTTCTTCTTGTCCTCCATCTGCTTCCTCCTCTTCCTTATCCATCTCCATGGTTACGCCCTCTCCTCAGGGAGAGCACCACGAGATGGAAGTATCTAAGTGCCAGAGACGTTTATCTGACCCAGATATACCCTACATGGAAGATGATGCCTGACCGGGGCAGAACAGGAACATTGAAGAAGATTTAGGCAACAATCTTTGAGTGGAGAAATTGACTTAAAAACTTTAATCCAGAGTTTACAAGCATGGCAGTCGAGGACCATTGCCTGTGTCTGTGCATGTGGAAACCAGAGCATGATTAAGCTGCGCCTCTGCAATGTTAAACTGAAGTTACACAAAGTAAAAGTTCCGATGTCACGGGGAATATAATCAGGACATTTACAAAAGTGTCTCATGTTGTGTGTTGTCCTGTATCACATTAAAACTGGACAACGTGTTCCCAAGCACCTTTTCTATGGGTTTAATATATTTTGGTTACTGTCCATGAATTCAGTTGGACCAGAGGCCATGTTTTCTGTACCCTCATCTATATATATGTGTTTGTTTTTTGTTTTTTTGCGCTAATTCAAAAAAATTTTACAGATTCCAGTCGCACTTTTAATTTGTTCTTTCTCATAATGAGCTAAACATTATCTCCGAAATGTTAGCTAGTGCCTTGATAATGTTCATCGAGCTGATAAGAAACTCAGCCCTCATGTGATGGACTAGTGGTCATGGAGGGAGAATGGACAAGGGTTTTGTTTGGGATGGAGAATGACCTTTATCTCAGACTGTTATTTGTATTGAACCTACACAAGGCATGTTCACAATATGGACGTGAACATGCAGTATGGACTACAGCCTGTTTGCCTTCATTTTTTATTTGCTGCACGTCAGACAGGAAGTCATTGCTTTCACGTAGTAAAGGGAAATGGGAGCAGCACACGCCACTTTCTCTACTAAAACAACAAATACAAAGCCAGCTATGATGCCATGCCATGATGTCTCTAAAGCTCCAACTCCTTGAACGTACCTATGAGCAGGTTCTGAAGTCCTAAAGCACAGCTCTGGTCAACTTTGTATGAAATGTAATGCTAACGGTCCTTTCTGACTGCTGTTGAATGATGATTGATAGTCTGTCTGGAAAATGAGGAAGATGTTCTGATGTATTATGTGTAATAGAGAGTGTATGTTTTGGACTGAATGACATGAACTGTAATGGTTTTTAGTATTAACATGGAAATAAATGATGCTTCTACATCTATTGCTGTTTCACCCCTGAACTACATGCTTTAACTTGAAGTTCCCACACAGATTTTTCAGTTTGCCATCGTGTTTGCACTGTAATGAAGTTAGCAAATTAAGAAATACATTAGATTTTATAAAGTACAATTTTGTTGAGGCAAATTCAGAGTCCTGTCTGTCAATAGCAAACATACTGAGCTGGCAACAACTCTGACATGCAAAAAGTGGAAACAGTGTTTTGAGTTGAATCACATAAATCTGTTTTTAGCTTTGTGTACATGTGTCAGTGAGTAGTTCCTGGTTTTTATATTAATCAAATTAAATGTACTTTGTAGTTCAATTTTTTTTACTTTGACACTATTTTAATTTATAATATAGGTCATTTCATTTTGAATCAAATAAGAAAATTTGAGTAAATAAACGTTCAAAATATTTTTAAAAAGTATTAAGCAAATGTAGCATGTTATAGCTACAATTACAGTATGTGCAAATTGTATTTTTACAAAGTGTAAAAGTTCCATTAGAATTAAAGTGTCATGTGGATACAGTATGTCTTCAGTATTTTGATTTCAGTAATTGCAATGGCACTGCATGGAAAACGGGTCAATACAGACTGATAAAATAGCTTGGGTTGGAAGCAGCTTCAGATGGAAGGAGAAAGGAAATGGCTGTAGGGTCCATAAGTAAGTAAGTACCATAAGTAACATTGAATTGCCCTGAGACTGGGTTGGCTTTACTGGGAAATGCAGTAAATATAATGAAACATTAAGAAAAGCAGAAAAGGGAGAATATATAAAGTGAAACCTTTGTTATAATAAAGACAATAACATAAGTCAACCCTGTTGTTTAATGGAAAGCCTCATCAAATAGTAGTTCAAGCAGAAAAACATGCATGTCAGAAAAACACATCTGTCTTGTACAATTTTATTCTTTTTTCTGTTGTCCACAGAAAATGCCAGTATCAAAAGGAAAACAGCGAAAGATGGGTACAAACAAAACAAAAGTTGTTTAAAAAATGGTAAAAAAAAAAAAAAAAAAAAAAAAGAATGTTTATATGTTGTATTAAAACATATCATCGCCAAAATGTTTATAGGCCTATGTGTGCAAATAGTCGTGTGCCAAATGTATGTAGTCGTCCTTGACTCCTGTCACCTACAGTAGAGTTTTAAGTCCGATTTAATAAAACATTTTAAGAGAGCACCTTTGCTCGGTGGAAACAAAAGGCTGTGCATAGGGAATGTATGAACAACATATCGAACATTTAATATCCATTCAAGATAAGAGAAACAAGGGGATTTGAAGGATATTATTCGGTGTTTTGACTTTATTAATCTACAAACCAATCAATCATTAAACGAATTAATGAGCGTAGGACAATACATAGTCCAACTGTCACATCAAAAGAAAAGAAATACAAACAAAAAGACACACAAAACTCATTGGGTCGCAGACTGATTATGTCATCGTCGGTGCGCCGTGACGTCACTTCCCTGCGGCGGTGGGTCAGTTTGCAGCCATGGCTTCCAGATTGGAGATTAATTTCATCAGATTATTGTCCCGTTGTGAAACTATAGCTTCGGAGAAGCGAGGAGAGACGGAGTGGAGGCTGGATAAGGTAAAGCTGAAGGCGGGGGAGTCTGGTGCGCTCGTTCCGCGCTGGTGGAGCTGTTTTAGTCTCTGCCAGCGTGAGCCACGTCGTCACTGAATGAGCTGAGTTAAAGCAAATATCGGAGTGTTATCTTCTTGTTCTTCTCTGGTCGCGCAATTAAAACGTTTGTCATCTACAATTCCGAACTGTGTTTAACTTCAAAAAACGACAGTGGAAGACGGAAATGCGCGTTAGTGCTACAGGAGGTCACGGAGTTGCTGTAAACACCCCAGATATAACAGAGAATTTTAAATATCGCTGCTCAAGCAACTCCAAGTAGATTAAAGATCACGAGGAGACTGCTGACTGTAGACCACAGCGCCCAGACTCCGTGTCCCGAAGGCTGCAGGTCGACATCAGTCATGTAGACAGAGCGACAATGTTTCAGTGGCTGTATGTGATGGGCATTTCAGAGACTGCTGTGTGTAGTGTTTGTGTTGTAAGAGCGAGCAAAAAGCACACAGACCTCTGAGAGCGTGTCTAGTGCGATCTGATTCAGTAAATCTGATGTTTTTCTCATCACTTCAGTACGTTGGTGCCCTGGATGAGATGTTGCTGACTCTGAAGAAAAGCTCCAGGTAACACCTTTCATTAGTTTTTTCTTATATGTTAGTTTTTTTTCTCTGTAGCATAAACATTTGACTGTAACCTTTATTTTCACTCAGTAGCTCACACTAAACTCTACCTAAACTTATTGTTTATTTTGTTGCACAGATGATAATCCTCCAAAATTATGCCGTATACGGTGATAAATCCACCCATTTTGTGTACCACGTTATCCTGTTCAGGGTTGTGGGGTGCTGGAGCCAATCCCAAGTAACTGAGGGAGAAGGCGGGGTTCACCCTCCACAGGTCACCAGGTCATCTCAGTTCAGTCACTGAGAGACACACACCACACATAAACTCACACTGACGTCTATCCGCAATTTTAGGCTCACCAATTAACCTCACATGCATGCTTTTGGATGGTGAACGGAAACCAGATTACCTGGAGGAAATCCACACACACATGAGGAGAACATGCAAACTCCACAGAAAAAAGCCCAGATAGAATTTGAATAAACTCACTCCTACTTTGATCATATAGAGACCAGATGAGCCTTAGCAAAAGGCCCTGGACTTTGTAGTCCCAAAGCACCCCCAACAAAACTTCTGTCCAGTTTCCTCCTCCGCCTGTGGATCCAACTCACCACCAGGTGATGGTCGGTCTACATCTCTGCTCCTCTCTTCACCTGAGTGTCCAAGACATGGCCGGAGGTCAGATGACACGATAACAAGTCGATCATCGACCTCCAACCTAGGGTGTCCTGGTGCCGAGTGCACATATGGACACTCCTGTGCTCAAACATGGTGTTCGTTATGGACAAGCTGTGGCTAGCACAGATGTCCAATAACAGAACAACGCTCGGGTTCAGATCGGGGAGGCCGTGAGTCCTGATCAGCCCCCTCCAGGTCTCACTGCTCAGCACCCCTCCCAGGGACTCCAGAAGGCCAGGTACTTGCGCCTGTCCCCAAACTGAAGGCGCAGGGATGCGACCCTCTTGTTCGACTGCACACAGACAGACATTCTTAAACCATCACTGATTCATCAACTATTAAACATTTGAAAACTGTCAAACATTGGACTGGTCACACACACGTAACTAATCCAAAGTTTTTTATTGTTCCTCAGTGATAGTTCAGGTAAATGTTGATTCATTTGGGGGTTTTCTAGATACTGGAATATGTTACTTTTCTCTCTTTTAAACATGATTTTTAGGTACGTTTTAAAGTCAGTTGTTTTGTATTTTGTGCATGCATGCTGTGCTTCTGAATGGTACTACATAAATAAAAGTATTTCTTCCAGCAAACCAACAGCTGAGGTTTTGACTGAATACACAAGAAAAGTTGATTTCCTGAAAGGACTTCTGGAGGCAGAAAAACTGGTCAGTGACGTTTCTTGTTTAGATTTCTCTCAATAAAATGTGCAGATTTAGCTTAATGTGAAAAAGCAGTGCTTAAAACATGACAATTCCTCTCTGTTGCCATTCTATCAATTTTATGTTTAGAATGCCAAAAGAAAAAAAAAAAAGGTATCAATACAATTACCCTGTTTGAGAATTTGATCTGTTGTTTTGGACCTGATGTCTGTTCTGTTCTCTTTCAGTCTTCAACAACAGAAAAGGCTTTAGCGAATCAGTTCCTTGCTCCCGGCCGAATGCCAACAATATCAAATGAGAGGATGCCCGCTACCAAAACTGTGCACATGCAGACAAAGGCCAGATGTACCAGAGAGATGAGGGACGAACTGCTCAGCACGGTAAGCTGAGAACTACAGTGTAGCCACAGTCGATCTTTTAGTTCTTGAAGACGTTATGCCTTGCATCTAAACTGATGCATGCTGTTTTGTGTTACAGGGGACATCTGGGAAAGGTAAGACATTGTTTGGACTGCTAATCATTCAGCTTCTTGTCTGACAAAGAATAAGAACAAAAAATATCCCAAAAAGTAAGTTGGTGTGGTGATTTTTTTATTTTTTTTTTACTGTGAGAAACGGCTTGATTTCAGTTTTTAGTTGGTGCAACGTCACATGTATATGGCTTCATATGCATATTCCCTACACATGTGACAGCCTTTTAAAAAAGGATTTAATGTCCTTTGCCCATGGATGGATTTGCCCATTTATCATTAAGGAAAATAAATCCTCAAAACACAATGTTTTTTAATATTTTGTGTTATGTTTATGTCACTGTAAAGATGCTTTTAAAGAAGGTTTTTGCCTTTTCTAGGTGCACCAGACACAGACTTGAGACAAAGAAGGTAAAACTGTACAAGCCATTGCTTCTACACCAGACCTGCTGTTGAATGTTTGTTTTTAAATAGGACAGAATAGTTTATTGGCTGCTCTGTATTAAATTCATATAATTATCTAGACTTACTAGACTGCTATAGATTTTTGTTCAGCTTACTATTATCACATTGCTGATGACTGTTGACTCAAGTCTTAAGAGTGAATGTGTTGTGAAAAAAGTTAGTAGTCTGTTTCAAAAATAAGAATAATTTATTTTTTTATTAGACTATTCAGACATGTAGTAGAAATCTTCTTAACAATTCAACTTTAAAAATTATAGTGTTGACAGCGGTTTCCTGCAAACTAGGGACACAGACTTGGGATTGGGAGTTCATGGGTTTGATTCCCACAGTGGGCTGGTCACCGCTGTGGCTCCCTGAGCAAGACCTTTGACCCCCATCATCTCCTTTGAGGACCTTATTGTGGCTAGTCTCTGTGTCCTGGAAATGGGATCTGTAAATGTTGGGAAAGGGAATTTCCCCAAGCGGATAAATAGCATGATTAGTTTAGTTTTAGTTCACATTGAAAGAAATTATTGGACATATTTTGGCATGTCATTAGCACAAATAATTTGGACTTTTAAAAACAAAGTTCACTTTTTAAAGACAGTATTAGACAGAATTTGGGCACGGTGTATTCCAGCTCCAGCCCTCGATCTGCTGCTCTCTGTGAGTCATTAACTACCGTGGAATGACAAGAGACCCTCTCCTTACTGATGGTGAAATTAAATGTGATGTGTCCAGATGTCTTCCTCTGGATGAGCGTCAGTCTGCTGCTGAGCTGGACGCTGTTCTGCAGCATCACCACAACCTGCAGGAGAAGCTGGCGGATGACATGCTCAACTTGGCCCGAAATCTGAAGAACAACACTCTGGCAGCGCAGAACATCATCAAACAGGACAACCAGGTAGCTGGATAGACCACATAGGAGCTGCTCTGTGACGTAGGTGAGATATAGATCAGTGATCTGGGCTTTGGTGAAGACCAGACCAGACGCGCTTCAGGAAGTGTGTCTTTCTATCGAGGCTACAAGTTCAGCAGATGCTCTCTTGAAGGTGATTCTCATCTTATGTAGGACTCACAAGTAAGGGGGAAGTGGGAAAAATGATACGATTTCTTTACTAAAATTGTTTTCTCAGTGACAAGTGAAAGTATCCTTTCTATCCATCTTTACTGTTTAGTCAGTATGGCATTGCAGTGGCAGTATAGAGAGCAAAGGAGCTCATTCCCTCCTCCCAGCCAGACATGCCTGGTGAACCTCTAATGGGAGGCGAGCAGGGGCGATCCTAATGAGGTGCCTGGACCACCTCAACGAACTCCTCTGACTGAAATCCATCCACCATTTTAATTAGTTTTGGAAAGTGAGAGGGAACCATCGAGTGGAGAACAAGTGTACTGATTCCCAACCCCAAGAACAATGGAAATGTCCTAAGCTGTGGTCACCACAGAGGGAAAAGTATGAAATAAGTATGAAATTGTGGCAAATATTAGTTCAGGTGGAAGTTTCTTTCTTTTTTCCAGTTGTTGAGTCATAGAAAACCTTTTGTACGACTTGAATCCATGTCACGGAGAAGGACAATAAGCTTTCCTTTCATCCATCCAGCATTTGTTGCTCTGCATGTCTCAGCTGAATATGGCCAAAAGAGGGCAGCATAACACCAATTATAGTCTCTCAATACACCCTGCAACCCCATGAAACTTTCCTTGAAGCGATTCTTCATTTTCCTTCACTTTGTTTCCAGCTTTTTGTTGACGTGAGCCGCGTCTCCCCTTGCCTCCTCAGACTCTCAGCCAGTCCATGCGCCAGGCAGACCTGAACTTTGAGAAGCTGAAGACGGAGTCGGAGCGTTTGGAGCAGCACACCAAGAAGTCCGTCAACTGGCTGCTGTGGCTGATGCTCATCCTGGTGTCCTTCACCTTCATCAGCATGATCCTCTTCATCAGGCTCTTCCCCAGACTCAGATGATGAGCGTGTGCAGCGCTGAACTCTTAGTCCAACACTCTCCTAAGTTTACCAGAGTAGTAACCAACTTAGGCCTCCATAAGCATGTCTGCTGCGCACATGCAGTGTGTTTGTGATACCGATGGATTGATGGAAAGAGCCACAACAGTTCAGTGTGTTCAGCTGACATTTTTGCACTTTCGAATATGAAATTGTTTCTCTAAGCAGTCTGGGCAAAGTTTGAAATACTGTCGGAAGCTTCAGTATTGGTTGTTTTAACTAGGGCAGAGCTTGAATGGAGGTCAGAAGCTACTTTGGATGCTTCAGTCTGCATACAACAAAGAACGAGCCTTAATCACATTATTTTCAGGTAGGCTACGAGCCATTCATGGTCTGAGTGCGGCCGAAGCCAGAGCTTGTTGAGCGTTTCTGTACATTTTGTGTACATCATTGATGATCCGTCCACATCGTGAGGTTCTGTTGTTTAAATACCGATCAGACTTGTTACCAAATGTATCACAAATATGAAACATTTTAAGGATATAAGACTGATCGGAAGTTTCATTCCTTCTCTCATAAATGTTTGCCGCATTCATTCAAAGGGCTCTTGGAGCTCCGATGTAGTCATCTTGCAGAAGGTCCAGCGTGCAACATTCAGTTCATTCTGTCGACAGAAATCAAGCATGTCGAGTGGGTCGCCACCTCTGTGTTTACTGGAGGGCCGGGTTGTGTCCAGTCAGTCCACCGTCTGCATCACAGTGTTTCTACAGTCAACCTAAAGATGTGGAAACTGACTTTGAAGTTCATCATTTCCCATTTGTTGGTAGTTTTGATAACAACTTCCGTTCTCTGTCAAGCTGGGAAGGAAGAAGTGAGGGGAGAGCATATTTAGCTGGTTTGCAATCTGCAAATTGTTCACCAAATTGTTCTTCAAATTAACCCTACTGTATGTTTCCACTGTCTCTAATACTGTTCGCCGTTTGAAGTAAGAGTGTTTCAGTGATTCTTTCAATAAAGCTATGATGTGTATGATGTTGACGGTGTTTAGTGACAAATGATGAGGCTGCTGATTTCCTCCAGGAGTGAGTGTGCAAATCAATGACTGCCATATCCATTCTTGAATGAGAACTTGAAGGGCTTTGACAGTGACAGCTGTTTGTCAGCAACTTATGAGAAAGTCACAATAGTTAATTTTTTTTTTTTTTTTTTTTACGTTTTCCTCAATTGTGTGTTTATTTCATTTCCGAATAAATACCAGCTAGTGTCCTCTGCCATTGTGGGGGGGGGGGGGAGCTGCAGTTACTTGACGCTCCAGTGAGTGTCAGTCAGGTCTGCTAGATGTCAACACACAGCGACCTCCGTGACCCCGGTGGCCCCTGTTATGTCATGATTTCTATATTAACCCCACTACTCATTTAGAAGTGTGCTGAAAATTGACCGACAGCTGGAGTACGATTTTTTTTTTGGTGAAAAAGTAGATAGTGATACTGTGACGTTCTATCTGTGCTTCTTTCGGCCATTGTTCTTCATTAATCAAGATTATGTTTAAATGTGTAACTCAGACATGTTGCAGACATTTCCAGCAGCTTCGGTCTTCCTCTGCTGTCAGAATTTCTCTTGTTTCAGGCCTGTGCAGCAGAGTGTCGTGGTCAGGCTCGCGGCTCTCGCGCTTCCCGGCTGCTGCCCCACCTCGCAGCAGCTTGTTGGCTGCCTGGAAAGGCCCAGACCTGGCCTGCTGTGTATTTTAGGATCCCTGGTGGCGAGCTCGCTGGAAGCTGTGGTATGCAGGCCACCAGGAGACCAAATGAGGTTGTGTCACAGTGGAAGATCATCATACCTCAGTTTAATCACAGCTGTTTACGCCTCCATTCTCAGGCCGTGTGACTCTGCCTTTGAACCCAGGCGACAGTACGTCACTTCATCAGCCCAGTAATTTGTCACGTTCATTCCGACTTTATCTCACTAGCAAAAAATATGTATTATCTATACAATAGCATATATTGTATCAATTGTTTTACTCCCCTCCACAGCCAGCAATCTAAGATGATTTCAGCTTGAATCTGCATTCAAAAAAATACCCCTGTGTGGCTAATTAAGGGCTCTTTTAACCTTTGACCCAGGAAATCTGAATAGACTCCTTCCTCAAGCCTTTTCCCACAGGGATGATCTGAAAATAGTGCCGGATCACTTGTGCTCCAAGACATGTTTTGTAAAGTGACCTCAGTCAATTCAGAGACCATTTGCAGGGGCTTCATATTGTAACCAGAGGTAGGACGTGAAGGACAGAGTCCAGATTTGAGACGATTTTGTCCAACTGCCTCTTTGTAGTTGTTGTATGAGAACTTTGACTTTTTATTTCTTTGTTTTTTGTTTTTCCTTTCATGTTTCGGAAAAAAAAAAAAAAAAAACCCACCAGAAGTAAGGAAGTGTCTTTGTGGAAGAGTCTCACATGATTCATGATTAAAACTGCCTTTATTAAAAATATATACTTTCTTAATGTTGTGCAGGGAAATTAGCAAACATATTAATGAATACCATTTCATAGTTGCTGGTTGAAGCTGGCAACTTTAAATTAGTCGTCATTGAATTAACAAGACTTTAAACACAACTCTACAAGCAATTTTGCTAATCATATTGTGAGGTATCATAAATAAGATAAAATCTGTTCCTCAGTCACTTCAGTCCAGCTGAATATTTCTGTCATCACCTGTCGTGTGTCTGCATGCTTTTAATTGATTTGATCCCTCTGAAAGGAAGAGAGAACAAGAACAAACTGCTAAGCATGAGAGAGCTTCCATCTCCTCTTAGCACAGCACTTTGCCTGTTAAGCATCCCAACACTTCAGTCTTTTTAATTTAGTTTTTGGCTGTGGTCACCCTGAGGATTTAGGGTGCCTACAGAGATGAAGGAGATTTTTGTTTTTCTTCAATCTCAGTTTTTTTTTCTTCCTTTTTCCATACACTTCCTTCTGGGATTAAAGGAGGTAAAAAGGGGATTTTCTCCTTTTCCCTTTTTTCCCTCCAACTTTTTTGTTCTCATTTTCACTGCCAACACTTTCAATGTGGTGTCAAGTTCATGACCTAGTGGGAGTATAATGGCTTGTATTTGTAAAAAGTGCACTATTTTCCACATACATTTACATCATGTTTTGTCTTCACTAAATACAGAGTTTATATATTTTACATTGAAATCCCTGTAAGTCATTTATTTGATTTTATTTATCTTGTATTAAACTTTTCCAGTTTTTCGCCCACAGATTTTGTTCCCGATATTTCAAAGTCGGACAAGGAAAAGGTGGTCTACTCCTTGTTAAGTTGTGATAAACTGATGCTACATCAGAAGAGAAAGCGGGAATGCATCCAGCTTTTCCATTCGTGATGAAAACATCCATCTTCTACATCACCTTATCCAATTCAAGGTTGCTTAGCGCTGGAGCCAGTCGTAGTTGGACGTTTGAAAAAAACACGACTGTGGACAGGTTGACAGAGCATCACAGGAAAGTCAGAGTCACATTCACACCTGGAGGAAGTTTTATCGCCCACAGTTAACCTGCATGTCTGTTAAGAAACTAGAAAAAAGACCACTCAGACATTGGGAGAATATGCAGACTTTCCAAATCCACAGTCAAACTGTGGATATTATCACTGTGATATGAGAGCGTTAACCACCTGATTCAAAACCAAATTAAACTTCATATGTTTGTGTAGTAAGCACTTCGGGGTGGTTTCCAGTGTTGCCTGTGGTGTAGCTGTTTCCAATCTGATGATCTCTGCTCTGCACAGGTGCTGTGAAAGTTCCTCTGTGTTCATTTTGCCGTTACCGTTTCCCTTGGCTGCTCCCACCTCCGTCTGTGTGTGTGTGTGTGTGTGTGTGAGAGAGAGAGAGAGCTGCAGTGTTTCCGTATCTCTGGCTGTCTGTGTGGTTGTGTTGTGTCTGTGGCTCTTCCTCAGTCTTAGCACCCTAATGAGGGCTTCCCTTGAAGCTCTCACACTCACACAAGTGCACGGCTCTGTTGTGGCAGGTCTCATACTGTTTGGAGCAGCTAAAATGCAGAGGATAAAAACTTTCACCTCTCCTAACGGTATCTGTGGCAGAGGTGGGAGACTTTTGAGGATCCGGACTAATCCCACAGAGTAACGCATTATCCATCACCATTAAAAAAAAAAAAAAGGAACATCGCTGATTTACTTTGGGTTTCCTCACATGAGCAGCCATAACAGCACCTCCTCAACAGTGTGTCTGTACATGGCTATGGGTCTCTACCTGAGCATGTTTATGGCAGCCCAAAGGCCTCAGCCGTACTTCATTCCATGCAGCCCCTTATTGCTCCTCCATCACCCCATCGTGGTGTCAACATGTAGGTTAATGCACTGAACCTTCCAGCCTATTTGTCAGGCGCTGCGGCGCTGAAAGAGTCACCAGCGGAGGAAAAACTTCCCCGCTGGTCTGCACTCAGCCTTTGATGTAAGAACCCAGGTACTGCTGCTGCTGCTGCTGCTGCTGAGAGGCTTAATTTCTCGGTTCTTTGTTCCTTCACCTTTTAGTGATTCGGGATCTCCCAGCGGGCACGACAAGGCTGCAGCCACTGCTGGTATTAGAAGAGGCTTTGAGGCCTGATGCTGGGAAGACAAGCTTGTTGGCCATGAGACAGCAGATTTAATGATTAGTGAAACATTTTGGAAAATGTGCTTGTTGGCTTTCCACCTCAAGTATTTTAAAGATTGGTGCACTTCTGTCATTTTAGCTGAGCATAAAGGCTGAACCCAGCCTCACTCTGTCCAAAGATAACAAATTAATCAAACCCGCATCTCTGCATCCCACTGCTGAACATGAACAAGGGAAAACAACTCTGAAGTATTTTGCTGTTCTCAAGTCCAGCTTTTTCTCTGTATCCAGAAAACTGGCAGCATTTTAGCAACATGTTCTCAGAAAATACTGATTAACTCAAATAATCCAAAGGAAGCCTGCTCTAAACATGCCCCTATGGCCAATTCTGTCATTTCATTGGGGGGTTTCGAAGTGTGAGAACAGGAGTTTCCCTGTTTCACAGAATTTAAACTATATTTGCAATTCTAAACATTTTGGGATTGAATATGCATGTTATCGCTGCGCGTGGATGAACTCTGTTTTCCCAAAAACTTGCATTTAATTTTCCGATGGCCTCTTAGCCTGTGTGTGTGTGTGTGTGTGTGTGTGTGTGTGTGTGTTCAGCCATACAGCTGATCAGCTCCGGCATTCCACGACCTCGAGTTGGTTGAAGCTGTGTAAGAGATTGTTGAATGAACAAGTATAAAGTAAAGATTAATTTCTAAATCATGACCAGTGAAATGTTTCAGGCACTGGAGAAGTGACAAGAAAAAAAAAAATCAGCCGATGTGGGAGGAGTATAAAGAGTTGGCCTCAGAGAAAAGGTGACTGTTGATGGAGACATACTGACGAGGGAAACATCCTGGTCATAAAGCAGAAAACCACATAAGAAGACAGAGGACATTCAGATCAGTTGTGTTGGTTGTCATCCATAGCATGAAGAGGATAGGTTTGAAAACAGAAACTAAAGTAAATATTAAAAAAAAAAAAAAAAAAACAGTATTTTTCGTTATAATAGTCTCATTGAAGATGTCTGCATTTGTCAACTTTGCATAAATGGGATGCTACCACAACAAAAAATTTTCTTTTTACCTTGTTTTCTCATAAAGTCACATTCTGGAGCATCAAGTGTAACCACGACTGTCAGAAAAACAGCTTTAGGTATTTTCATTTCATTCTGGAGGAGACAATGCTACTCTGTGTTTTCCATAATTTTCCTGTCGAATGTGCTGCGGGGAGGGTGCAGTGCGCCTGGGCTGAGGCTGAGAGCGAGGCCCAGATCGGGATGTGTCCCGTGTGGTGGAGGTAATGGTGGTGCTGTGTATCCCCTGGAGTCATGTGCTGTTTAGCAAATGTGATATGTTGGAACCAGGCCCACCTCTACTGGGCCTCCTGCATTTCCCCAGCACCACCCTTAAAGGACCCCGAGCCACCACAGCAGGTGCAGGGCCTGTCCTCAAACAAGGGAAGCTGGTCAGGGCAGCACATTCGCAGTAGGTATGCATGTGTTTGTAATTACACATTCCTTTGTTTTTGCTTCTGTCTACTCATTTGTCTGTCCAGGTGTTGTTGTCTATGTTGTTACATTCACGTATTAACAAAGCACTGAAAATTTGTTGATTCAAGCCAAATTAGTTTTGCAAAAAACAAACAAAGAAAAGATGCAACAAAAATATTTATAACACAGTGAGGATGCAAAATAATGTGAGGATGAAAATGACTGAATCCTTGGCTGGTTATTTGTGAGGAGGTTTGAGACCAAGGTTTCATGCAAGGGCAATGTTAACATAATTCATCGGATGTCAAGTTTGCTGGGGTGGTATGTCAAGGCTGGCCAGATGGTCTATGATTACTTCAAAATACAAAAATGCTTCACTTGAGCTCAGTTCTTCTCCAAGGTTTTCAACCATCTTGGTCGTGTAGCCTTTGTGAAAATACAGCCAAAGCAATGAATATCATCATAATAACACTTGGCCACAAAGGACAACTAATTGTGTTTGGCCTTACTGTCAATCCCACACATGAGTACAGAAACTCAGGGTGCCTTCTCCATTCAATCCAGATCTATTTCAGTCAACTTTATGTGTATGTATGTATGTATGTATTTATGAACATATTATCAATAGACAGGACTGGGAAAAAAAGAGTAATTATATAATTCATTACTGAATATTGGTGAAGCGGTTAAATTGTTAGACTCCTACAAATGAAGACATATAAAGCCCAGGCTGTGATGGCAAACAAGATGGCAACAATCTGACAAACAAGAGGTGAGTGTGTAAGTAGACTGAGAGACTGATTTGTAATGAGGAGCAGGTGTGCTGAGTGAGAAAACAAGAAGTGAAGCATCAGACCCTGTGCACAGTATCTGGATACAAAATAAAAGAGGAAGTGAGATCAAAGCAGTTTTTTGTCACACAAATACAGAAGACTGACCTGAAAGCTGTAGTACGAAGCGAGATAAACATACCTCAGACATCTCACCGTTATCTGGGTTGACCCAGACATTCACAATCCTTGACAATCGGTTCTACGAAGATGATACGATGCAAAGTTGATAGATATCAACTCTATAATTCAACCCAGGGTTTTTCCATCTTGATCAACGCACGCTCACATAAAAGGGAAGGTGTTTTGGATGTCTGGTCAGTTGCAAGCTTGTAGAACAGCTTACTTCTGTTGGAGGAGCAGACAATTATTTTTCAAGTAGAATTCAAACACATCATACAGGCCAAAGCAAACACCATCGCCACACCAAAAGCCAGGAAAGAATGCTGGCAGAAAATTGCAGACTCTGTTGATTCATAACTTCATGAGATTATACAATCATAATAACAACAATGTAATTCATTAACAGACAACACTGTACTCACTCAATTTCACTTTTTTTTTTTTTTTTTTTTTTGCGGCACAGACGTTTTGGACAGAGCACTTCCTCGGTGCTTTTTTTCATTTATATCTTCTATTGAGTTCTTTTAAGGCTCAGTTCCCCCACATGAGCATGCTTGGTATTAATTCTATATTATTATTCTATATTATTTGTCACCATTACAGCTATCGGTAGTTGTGTGTTCTGCAGCTCTGCCATGTGCGACCATTATTATTAGCCTCATTATTTCAGATACAACCCATAATTGAGCTAAACAGACTCAGGAATGAGTCAAGAACAAGAACAAAAACATACTTCCAAATGCTCAATGACAAGTTTTTAATTCTTCACACTCTCTCTGTTGTATTGTTGAAATAGATATAATTTTATTGATATGGTTTATTTATTCCAGATTGAAATCTGTACCTTTCCAACAGGATGTCATCTGAGACATCAAAATGATTTATTCATCTCTAAAAGATCTTTCTCTCCTCTCACAGCCCTTGCACCAACCAGGATCTCTAAGAGTGGGCAGGTAATTTTCCAGTATCTCTAACTGCTCAGGAGGTGGTGCTTTTATACTCAATCTCTTATCCAGAACATATTCTGTGTCCAATCTGTCATTTGCCAAACCTTTCAGTGAGGGAATCATTGATGGAAACATCCACTTCCTCTAAAATATAAATGCAAGATCCTTCAAAATAAAAGTAGATCACATCAATTTATATTTAGAATTAGGTTGTGTACCACAGGCCTTTAAGGTTGTTGTGATTAAACCTCTTTCAAAAAAGCTCACCCTTGATCCAGGTGTTGTAACAAGCTACAGATCAATATCAAAACTATTTAGATCTAAAATCCTGGAAAAAGTTGCTGCAAGTCGACTATGTGACAATTTAAGCAAAAATGATCTATTTGAGTCCTGTCAGTCAGGTCCAAGAGCTCACGGCTCTGTAACGAATGGCTGCGTAAGGACGCAGGTACCTTCCAAGTTTAGACTAAAGACATTTCTATTTAGTAAATCTTGGTTCAAGCCTTCCAGGACCATTTTCTTAGTGAAGCTGCTGTAGGTTAAGACTGCTGGGGGACCTACACTGAACTTCTCTTCTCGCCTTTCTCACTCATGTTCCACTACTATGTGTCATTAACCATGCTCTCTCTCTCTCTCTCTGTCCCTCTCTCTCCACCTGGAGTGAGTGGAGCTGAGCTGATTCAGTCACTTATGCTCACTCGTGTGTTGAGCTGTTGGGTTTTCTCTGTAAAACTGTGTTACTGTAATACTGTATTGTGACTGTGTTGTATTTGGCGCTAAATAAATAAAGCTGAATTGAATTGAAACCAGGAGTTTCTTCCAGCAGCCTTCAAGCACCTACGTGGCAGTCACTGGTGTCTGCTCAGGAAGTACCAGTTGTCTATTTAGTTGCAGTGTGAGACATTAGTTGAATTGTAATAGTTTGTTCACAATATAACCCCTGAAATCCTCTGATATTCATTATGTAAGCTGTCACTGTCAAGCTCATGTAAACTTTGGAACATTGCCAATTAAAATTGAACTCAATAAATACACTATGTATCATACATGCAGTTACGATATGCTTGGACTGATCACCTGTCTAATCTTAGCCTGCATGATTGATGAGGTTGGCTGTTTTTTTACTCGGAATATTTATGTCCAAATTTGGGCCATTTTTCTCTGATGTTTTCAAAACTGGGGTTATTTATAGTGACTAGACACACTGTACTCTCACACAACTGGCCTCTTCCAGGCATGTCTCACACACACACACACACACACACACACACACACACACACACACACACACAATTTGTCAAGTAACTGTCATTACGATAATTCCTGCTTATGTAAGTCCAGCGATACAGTTTGTTTGTTGACTGCCAGACCCCTCACTGAACTTTTACACTCGTCCCACCTCCCCAGTCTCCAACTTCCTCATCCTTCTACTTGTGAGAACATAAACAATGTTTCTACTATTGTCACTGAGGGAAGTTTGAAGACACAGCCCCCTCCTATGTTCCCTTCATTCTCAACGTGACAGGCGTTGCCCCTGGGGGTCATGGAGCAGCACTGTGCTCAGTCAGGTTTGAGTCTCAGGATGTTAATGTATTGTGCCTTGGAGCTCTGGCTTGAAAGCGAGTTTGAGAAGAGGGAAGACTTTAAGCCTTGATGCTTAAGGTCCCTCACTTCAGCTCCTTCAGGATGGAAGAGACCACGCTGCACGAACACACACTCGAACTCCTCAATCGAACAAGACTCTTGGGCAGTGCTTAGGCATTGGTCCTCAAGGTCAGTAACAATAGCAAAAAGGAGACCGAGGAGAAAACTAATCAAGGCATTTGTCAGTTTGTTTGGCAGCCCCATTACTTCTAACTTTGTTCAGGGAAGAGAGTTCACTGGAGGGAAATGACTCTGCAGACGCTGGGCCAAGTTACTATCTAGAGAAGCAGTTAGTCTCCTGTTCCCCTGTAATTGATGCCGTTGTGATCACTGCTAGTCCAACTCTGATCCATGATGAAGACGTAGCTCTCACCTCGGATGTGGCACTACCGGGTGTTGTGCGACTAGCTCTGTTTCCTCTGTAAACACCAGTATAATGTTGCTGCATTTATCTCATAACCGTGAATCACTCTCAGGAAGTAAATGTTTCCCCTTTCTCTTATTTGGTCTGACGTGATTCAGAGAAAACAGTGGGCTCAGACCTGTTAGGCTCTCACATATATTAGTTGTGCAAACACTTTTCTCGTTTACTTTCGTCCTTTAAAACATAACCCCATGTAGCATATTTATAGGTTGTCTTTTAGAGTAAATGCACCACTGTTGTTGCTTTTATTTTTATCAGATACGAGATTTTGGCCCTTAATTTAAAAGCAATTTCCTGTTCAAGCAAAGTTGAGGAAAACATTGACCGAGACACAGATTTTTTTAGGTTTCTATGACTATCCATCCATCCATCGTTGCATCCCAGCTAAGAATGGAAGCATTTAATTTTCTTTTGAATAACAAAATACTTGATAAGAGGAATGTGTGTGAAATATCTAATACATTTATCAATTACATTAAAAAAAATCCTTTTTTAATTTCAGTCTCATACATATAGTTTCACATCTATGAGCAAACACACAGCATCTACAGTTTTACTGTCATTTCTGTTGTGAGGCATTTCAGCTTTTTTTGAAAAGTTTGTCATGATGTGTAGGCCTCTTTAAGAAAATCTTTCGCTCACAGAGAAAGAAACAGATGCCCCTTTCCTCTCACTCTTTAAATCATTTGGATACATGTGCTTTCATAGATATTTAAATCCCCAAGGAGCTGGATGTATCCATTCAGAGACAGCACAGAGGCTCATTGTAAGCACTCTGTGTCACTGGAATCCTGGGAATTTTTATCCCCGCTCTGATCTGCATTCACAAGTTACCCCACTGCTGATTTCACATGCAGCTAAAGAAATGACAGCTGTATTTACTGATATTAATGATGAAATATGGGGTTTAAAAGTGAAAAACAAGTAAGCAAATGAATAAATAAAATATTGAAGAAATTCTTTAATTTTTCTCAGAGTTTAGTTTGTCTTAATCAATTCGTTAAAGCTCAAAAATTGCTTACTTGTAGGCCTTTCACATTTTTGTTGTGTTGGTTTTTATTTAAAGGTTTTTGTTGTTGTTGTGGATGTTAAATGTTTGGTTCTTTTTCTTTTTTCTTCAAAATCACATCATTTACATGAGACTGGCCATGCCTAAACTTGGCTTGACTGATTGTCTTGATCCTTTCCAAAAAAAACGTTTCCAAGAACTGAGCTGCTTGCACGTGTACGTGTGAAAGGAAGCAACAAAACAACGCAATCCCCATCTTCCCAATGTCAGGGGAAGTACGAGAGCCGTGCTCTGATGCTGTGCAGCACACACAATCTTCCCGGTGCCAGCACACCTTTTCCCCCCTTGAGCCTGCGCTGCTCGGGGGAGCAGTGACTCTGACCTGACCTTGACCGTTAACTGTGCATTCACTGTGCCTCTCTCACTGGATGTGTTGCTCCTGTTGTCACTCTGACAGCATGTGGATAAAGCTGTCAGTGACACATCCTCTCAGGAAGGGAATTCAGCTTAAAGCACGTCATGCTCCACTCCAGCCCACTTCCTTATCAATGATAAAATGAATCCTTTAACCCCACTGGTTGCCTCATGACCCTCTGAACTGTGCACCAGTATGGGAAAGAGAGCTCTTTTTGTTTTTCTTATTTTCTTAAATTGACCTGGAGGTGGTGAAGGAGGGGCCAAAATGAGACGGCAAAAGACAAAGCAGCAAAAACGGAGACAAATGTGTAGGAGGTGGAGTCGACTACGACAGCGTGACAGAAAAGAGCAGGTGAAGAAAGTTTGGACAGCAGAGTGCAGAGGACCGCAAAGGTGACCTTGACAGTCTAATCTGTTTATAGATAAGTGTGTTGTGGTCCATGTGTGGGAAAACAAGCCACTCTGGGACATGCGCGTGACCCAGGGTGAAGTGTTTTACACAAAGAGCCAGGCGTACACACACACACACACACACACACACACACACACACACACACAGACAGACAGCACAATGATGAAAGAGGGTGAAACAGGGGCGGAGGTCGGGTTTACTGAAAGTTCCTATTAGTTCAGGACGCTGTGTCAGAGATAGAGCTGTCTCAAAGAGGAAGTAGAACCTTTGCTTCAGAAAATAAACTGCTTCAGGTCTTATCACAAGAGCTGTTGCAGAACTGACTTGGTCAGCACGACGTATGGGACGAAAGGAAGTTACACTGTCACGTTTGCTTGAACTATTTCACTTCATAACATCCGCAATTATCCCCAACAGCCTCTTATCATTAGCAACAGCTTCCTGTTTGACACAAAAACTGCTCAATAAAAGTTAGCGGTCCTCATTTGGAAGCTGGGAGAACAAAAAATAATAAAACAACATCGTTTTTCTCTAAAAGTAGCCATATATAAAGGAATAAGATGTTTCCCTCCTGTAATAATCTCTGCATCGATACATTTTTGTTTGATTAGATGTATTAAGAAGATTAGTGATTTTTTTTTACAACTTTCTGCACTTAATATTACATTAACACTTTTATTGTGGAGCTAAAACACTTAGCATCAGAAAATAGGAAGCCTCTTCTGAAGTGCATTAACCAGTAACTGATATCAGCTGACCACCAGCTGGTTAATCTGATGCTGTTGCTCTTATAATAGTCAATTGCTTGCCAATAAAAAATGCTAAATAAATATAAATTGCACAAAACTGTAATACTGCCTAAGTCTGAGGCATCACCCCACACACAACAAAGGCACGATATCTGTTCTCATTTTTAGAGTAGTTGCTCATTTCCTTTCTATCAGTTACTTTTTTGTTGATTAACATTAAAATATTTGACTGATCATTTCAAGTTGAATATATGACGCAGTAAAAACAAATTCAACAAAATTGTGAAACTTTTTCATCGTGTGCAGAATATTGCTGAAAATCATTAGCTGATTAAAGTTACTGCTTGGATCTGTCAAGGTTTTGAAGATAAATTAGCTAATTATTGCTTTCAAGAGTATATTGATATGACAACAGAGCTGCTCTTCGAGCAAGACAGACAGAGACAAACAAATAATTAGCTCATATGAAGTTCAGGTAATTTTACTTAGTCAACACTTAATCAATTAATCAATCAATTACAGACCATTTAATAAACTGATTTTAAAAACAATCGGACCGTGATGTGTCACAAGACAACTGTGTGGAATAATAACTAAACAACCTGAACAACAAGCCTCATGACACACGCACTGGAAATATATTTTCTATTGCATGAGGGTCTTTAAGCATGAGTGGACTAAAAGTAGAAGCTGATCTGACGTGCTGAACTGTATCCATGTATATATCCATGTGTATGTATGATACCAGGAAGCAGGGCAGTAAATTGTATACAGTGAAAGTGTCCTCTTCTGAGGGGCTGATGTACACAGTATGTACTGTTCAGTATGTGTGATTCATAAATCCCCTGTAATGCATATGAAGCTGCTTTAAATATCTCTGGGTGTATCCGTGGTTACAGTTTCATGTATGATTGATCAGACAAGACAGACAAAGTTTACTGGATCAGGCCGACGACCTGAAAAGCAGCCGTAGATTATCGGTCTGTGAGTGAGATTTATGGGATTACTGAAAGCATCATAGGGCAGATAATCACAGCGGTGTCCTGAACACAGTGTTTTTTCCAAAAGGTTCAATCATCCTCATTGATGACTCAGTCTAACATTTATTTTTAAAGTCAGCACCTTCATCATCCTCATCGCTGCTCTATTTTAACACTTCTGGACTCTCAGCAAGGACCAGAAGAATCAGGAATCACTTACAGTAGGTCCATCAACATGACCGGTAACCATGACTGAAATATCAATTTGTACTCTGGTGACTTTATTCTGGTTAACAAAGTTTGTTTCAACATTTTGTACCTTTACATCCTATAATTCACCACATACGTGTACCTTTAAATCTTTAAATTGATGAAAATTCCCTCCATCTTCCATCATCTATTCTCCTTTATCTTGTTCGGGGTGCTGGAGGTGATCACAGCTTACTGGACAGTGGACACACTGGACAGGTCTCCAGTCCATCACAGGACAAACAGAAAGACAGACAACCAACACTACACACTCAGACTCACACAAAGTGACAATTTAGGGTCACAAATGTTTGTGAATGTGGGAGGAAACCACACACTCATGGGGGTAAGGTACAAACTTGACACAGAAAGGCCTGGCCGGTGTTCGTTCCCAGACCTTGGTGAGGTGAGAGTGCTAACCACTGTTCCACCATGAGGCCTGTTAAAGCAGCACTAAGGAACTTTCAGTTTTCGTTGATTTTGGCGGCGCCAGTGGACAAAAGCGGTAGTGTTTTGCCTGAACGAATACTACAGTTCCCATGAGGACTAGCGCGTGGCTCCCGGTGGCATGCTGTCAGACTTAACTCGCCTTCATTTGTTTCCAGTGGCTGTGAGAAGGATGGATAGCGACGAGGTAATGAATCTAATGGTGGCTAAACAATGTTATATCATGATGTGACGCATGCCGTAAAGCAGGCCGCACATTTGTAGTTTTTTAGTGTGCAGGGTTCCTACCACCCTCCTCACAGCTGCTCAGTCCAAGTGAAAGCAATACTGACGCCCTCAGCCCGTGACAGAGGGGTCAATCAACTAGCTGTAAGTCGATGTATCATCACAAAAGATATTAAAATGTTTTATTAAGGTTGAAAAGTTCCTTAGTGTTGCTTTAAAAGAGTCCCTTGACTTAAATTTTTTTCAGTTTGTAGTTTTACTCGCAGAGTTTCACTCTTGCTGATATTTTATGTATCTTTTCATGCTTGTGGCGTCAAGGTGAGAAAAGCAAGTTTTAACAGCAAGAAGGCTGTGGGTTTGAATCCCTAGATGGCGATAGATTTTGATGTTGAAATTTCACTGTGGGCCCAGGTGTAAAGCCTCAACTACCACAGCGGTAACCAACTTCCGTTCTCAAAGAAGAAGCCTAAAACTCACTGCACCACTGTACACTCCCAACAAATGAAGGATTGTATTTCTTCTTTTAGATTTGCTCTAATTTGAATATCATTAATTGCTGATGTATCTGATTTGGACTTTTCCTTTTTGAAAGCTTACTGCCTGTACTACTCATACTATTATGCATGTGACAATTAAACATCGTAAAACATCAAGGCCTGTGTAAGAACCTGTACACAACAGGCAGGAAGACAAAAGTAATAGACCAGACAAAGAAAAAGTGCCCACTAACTAGGATCTCATTCAATCAAGTGAATTCATTTTAATGTCTCTACTTTTTCACTTTAATTAAGGTAAATAAATTTAATTTGTTGTGCTATATCCCCTGCTTAAAAATGAAAAACTATTCAAATGTAAATGAAAGTATATATTTTATAGATGAAAAACTTTTAGCCATATCAAACTACCTCGCTCTCAAATGATTAATTTATCCCTATTCACATCATGTCCTTCTTATGAATGAGCCCAAAACCTTCCAAATTACTCCGGCAGCTTCATTAAATATAAACAAATTTCATCTTATGTATTTCAAATGAGCAGATCAAACAGTGAATGGTCTCAGTTTCAAAACGTGACATGTTATCTATGGGCAAAAGATTAGCAAATTAGTGCATTATGTTTGTATTTAGAAGTAACACAACATCCCAATTTGGGGCCGGGGGGGGGGGGGGGGGGGGGGGGGGGGGGGGGAATTTTCCAACAATGCATGAAGACTAAAATATTAATTTGTAGTATACAAATAGCAAATCTACAGTGCTCTGAACATATTTCATCCACTTTACGATCATTTTAGGAAGGTTGTCTTGATCTCTGCCACAACAGAGAAGATTGTGTGTGTTTTTGCTACCAACAGTCAAAAACTTAACTAGGATGTAAATAAATTTACACTATTTTGAATCGTTGCTTATAGTTACTTGGAAAATACATTTTCAATAACTGAGAGTGATCAGATATAAAGGGTTATTGCAGCAGTATTGTTAATGAGACCATACACGCTGCACCTGCAGATTAATGTTGATAATCTACCAGGTCACAGAGCGGTGCGTCAAATGACTGAGTAAGGATATAGTTCAGAGTTTTGCTTATAGGCAATATGTGAAGCTCCGTTACAAATGTGGAAAACCATAGTACATTTGTACACATTTTCGGATCATGCACCAAAGCCTCCTCAAGTCACAGATAAGGTGTGTGCTGAGTGTCAGGCGTGTATCCTGTTGTGTAAACGCCCTCTTCCTGTGTCACAGGAGCTCCGTTATACAAAGAGGTACCTTCAACTGCTCCACATTAGAGGAAAGGGTTGTGAGCCCCATGCCTTGAATGACAACATAATTAAGTGTATGTGGACAGAATGTGATCATACAATCAGATACTCAGGGGTCCTGTTGTTTGTTGGTCTGTCTCAGTTACATGCAACTGGGCATGAATGCAGCAACAGAAAATACTTAAAAGTAGAAATCAATAATAACACAGGCAAGTCTTTTTAAGAGAATGATCCTTACATGCTTGGTCCGTTTAAGCTCATGACCCTCTCTTTAATGGTCTATCTCACACAGATGCCCTCATGCATAAACACACAAGAGGCTGAATGGAGGCTCTTGCTTCCTGGCTCCCTAGGCAGCTAATTACTGAGCCTTCCACACCGACAAAGGAGAGAGACTCTCTCAAACATATGAATCCCTCTATTTCCAGGCTGCAGCAGGGGCGACTGCAGAGAGAACGAGCGGAAGTTTGTTTTACTACTTCGTGTGTGTGTGAGACAGCAAGACAAAGAGAGAGAGAGAGAGAGAGAGAGAGAGAGAGAGGCAACCTGTGAGTGGAGTAAATGTTTATAATGTGACACACGAGAAGGAATGCAAATATGTGCATTTGTAATTTATTTACTTGTGTACATATGGTGAATTCAGACTGCTAATGAATGCTGATGCTTTTCTGCTATTGTTGCCAAACACATGCATTGTTTTAGATTGCATCACAGAAAAGAAATGACATAAACATAGAGCCAGAAATTAAAAGAAAACCTACAATGCATTATGTACGTATCAATGTTTGTTGTGATCTTGTAGTTATTTCGCCGACCTTTAAGTGTTCTGTGTTGATATATGATTGCATGTAATCTGTGATCTGTGTTCATCACTGTATTCATGAACAAGGCCTCAGCCCCCCACTGACAATTGGTGTTCGGAATCCCCAATTTAGAAAAATGTAATTCCTTTTGAAAAGCCCAGTTGTAGCACTCCAGTTTAACACCACATCGCAGGTAGAAAATATGATGGATGAATCAAGTAAAGAAGTTTCTGCACAAAATTTTTCACTATGGATAGAAATATTCTGTCAAATTTCATTCAAAACTACAATGTTACAGACACAAAACCTAAAGACAACACTGGAGAAGATGGGCAGGCAGAAGCCATTGAACCTGTAGAAAAACTTCTGTATGCAGTTAAGATAACATCTCACGTCGACACACTGACTTTCATTCTTTACATGAACATTTTGGGGACAGGGGAAACTGGTGGCACACATGGTGAGGTGGTGAATTGAAGCCAGATTCAACTCAAGCATTTAATGTCATCACACATCAGACATATAGATCCACTTAATTATGAACACCCAAGCTTGCAGTGTTGTAGATGAATTCCTATAGTGAGCCTTCAGGCCAGCTAAAGAAGTTGCAGCACTAGGTTCATAGAGTGGTTGCTATAGCACTGATTGATTATTAATGATGAAAAAGTGTGTAACTATCAGTTTAACTGCTGAATAGGAAAACAGCACAGAGAGAGCTGTGTGTAATACTGCATGATGAATCTGCTGGCACTGCTTGAAGATTACACTAGTGGTAGGATCAGGATGGGGAGAGTTTTTAGAGACCAGGAATATTTCCAGGCTGATGATAATGACTGGCTAATAAGCCGATGTAGATTCTCTAGAGCAGTGCTCTTGGATCTATCTGCTGAACTGGGTGTGTTGTTAGACTGACCAACCTGGCGGAACTGTGCTATCGCAGTGCTGGAGCTGACCACTTTTGGGTTTCTATCAACCGGCTCTTTCCAGCAGGAATTAGCCGACAAATAAGTGTTTGATATGTATTAAATATATGATGTGTTCTGCCTAAAGCTCCTATACAATCAATGTCCTTCTGACTGTTTGGGTTTTAAGCAGGAGGTATTAGAAATTTTACCACAGGGATAACTGCCCGGTGGTGGCGGCCAAGCGTTCGTAGCGACGCCGCTTTTGATCCTTCAATGTCGGCTCTTCCTATCATTGTGAAGCAGACATCACCAAGCATTGGATTGTTCACCCACTAATAAGAAGTGTGAGCTGGGCTTAAACCGTCATGAGACAGGTTAGTTTTACCCCACTGATGATGTGTTGCTGCAATAGTAATCCTGCTCTAAAATCTGCACTTTAAACATGGTTATGACAAATTTAGTGTCATGGTGGCCTGGTTCCACACATCACTCATCACTGTTTCTACTCCGAGAGGGACTGAGGAGACAACACATCAGGCCACTGGGCCTTCTCACAAATCCCTGTTGAAACATTAAATGTATACATTTAATAAACAGACAGATTTGTAAGATACTGATCTCTGCTGTTTTCTCTTCCAATTTTGTGTCAGTTATTGGCTGCATGTAAACCTACTGAGTGAGGTTCCTTTTCCTTGTTTTCTCTGCCATGATTGGGAATAAAATGCCATTGATCACCACTCTTATTTATATGTAAAAATATTCATGAGGCAATTTGCATTGATCGTCCATGTTAGAATGTGGGCAGGAGAGGACGGGATATTGGATGAATCCACCAACACATTTTAAACGGACTGTGATTTATTAAGGGAAAAGTGCATACAGATGTGCATGCTCCTGTTTTTGTAAATCTGATTATTTATTGGGGTACGTACACTTTTAGTATGGATCCTACGCAAAGTTTAATAAATGAGGCCCCTGTTTTTTTTTTACAGGCTCAAATTATCAAACCCTGTGGCAACAGACAAACAGCGTCACAATATCACTGTGATGAAGTGGTCGGAAAAAAACTCCCACAGAGGCAAACACAACCCACAGTCGAGAAAAAACAAAAACAAACACAAACAAAAAACAAACAAAAAACTATCTTCTAACAGGAAGAAACTGTCAATAACACCAGATTCAGATTATGCCAATGTTATTTGGAATGTTCACCATGACTCAATCTCAATTTTTAGAAGCAAAACACAAAACAGGCTTACCTTGAAAATTATAATAAAGGAGCAAATGAGTGAGAAACCTAACAAAACTGACAAGCTGTAAATAGCACTGAAGAGGTGTGGGTAGCTCCAGAACAGGTTGAAGGCCCCTGGATGAGGAGATTACTGAAGGAGAAAAGAACAGAATTGATTAATACTTAAAGAAACTTGTGTTCTCATGGCCACAAAAATCAAAGCTACAATACAAGAATGTTCCCTGGTGGAGATGAACAGGCTTCAGATACATATGCATCAATCTTAGCACCAACACAGTGAATGCTATGCTGCAACCACAGTTCAATGCTGTGGCAGTAAAGGCCGCAGAAGCCAAGGGTCAGAGTCTTCACGGCCAAAATGGCATGATGTGAGATGGTGATGTAGAGCATTTTTCCTGTGCAGTATAAAAAAAGAATTCAAAACTTTAAAGAGTTTGATAAGTGCTGCTTTAAAGTAGGTTTTATAAATCCACTCTAGATGCACAGCAACTGTTCAATGTTATATAAAACCACAACATCACATCCTATTAAATAACCACAATTTCCTCTTTAAGCATCCGTAACTCAGTGTCAACAGTCTGTTGGCTCCAGAGCTCTGGCCTTCAAGCTGAACTTCAACAGTGTGTTCTCTTCTTCAGGGCACTTCTATTTTGGTTTTGGAAACTGTTCCGGCTCACTAAAAACAACATTCAACATCTTATACTTCTGATATCTCTTCAAACCGAAGGGGAAAAAAAAGACCTTGGTGGAAGGAAATGCTTATCTCTTGTTGTTCCAGTGCTGACAGGTTTATACTGTGGATATAAACTGCTGTGGCAAAGAAAGGAAAGTATTTTTTTAAAAACATGGAGATAGTTGGATTTTTGTCTTCATATTGTCCAGTTTCATGTATTTATTTTGTATTTTGTAATGTAGTTATAGCCACAGTTGTCTACACAAATTTATTTAGAGTACAGAGGGGTTTTTTTTTTTGTTTTTTTTTGTTTTTGTTTTTTTGTTTGTTTGTTTCTCTTTTCTTGCCCTGCCTGCTTTGAGGGAGACGGTTGGGAAGATAAGGGGTATCTGGTTGGGTTTTTGGCTACCTGGTTGTTTGTTTTGCACATTGGATAATGAATAAAGAAAATATTTAACAGGATTTCAGAAGAAAAAAAAATATTGTCAACTTTTTAAGTATTGCCTATCAGGGGCTGAATGATGGCAACTTTAACTCAAGTTTGTGATTAAAAAATATTAACAATATTAAAAGGCCATGCTGCTTCATGATTATCATGTTTGCAGAAGAGAATAGTAGAGAGAACAATTGTTTAGGTAATTCTAAAATAATTTGCATTCATTACGACAGGTTCCTCACAATTACTCCAAATGCATGTTGACATTTTCACATCAGTACTTTTTGACAGACAAAAGCTCCCCTCAATATTTAATTCTACTGATTCACAAAATCGTATTGCTTTGTTCCTCTGTTTGACATTTGGATGAAGTGAATCGGCTGCTATTTTTGGTGCCACCTACTGAAATTAAATCGTAGTACACCCGAGCAGGAGTGGCGGACTGTAGTGCTGCACAAGAGCCGCATGTGTGGACTCGTACAATAGCACTCTAGGTAGGTTAGTAGGATAAATGGCCATTCACTCAACCTCCTCTACTCCCACTCCAAAAAGGACAGAAACTGATGTTATGTGCAGCACCTGAGAGGAAGTGGGACAAGTGTGAGACGAGAGGAGAGGCATGATTGTGTGCCTCCAGTTGGCGTCAGACAGCGTGACTACCACAAAGAGATCTGTTTTGACTAGATTCCACAACCTTTAGTCCTCAGACCTGTGACATTTAATCTCACTAAGACCTCATTTACTCTGTTCACTGGGTAACAACATTCCTCAGATTAAAAACAAGCCTGCTTCACGAGCTCCGCTTTGTCCAGAGGAGCAATATGTACACATACATGCACACAAACAGAAGCCCTTATGTTGTACAGTGGCAAGAAAAAGTATGTGAACCTTTTTTAGTTTTGATTGTCAAAAAACTTTGTGAACACTGTTCTTAAATATACTATATAAATATGTTTTATTATTATTATTATTATTATGTCATATTTCCTAGTTTTGCTCAAATGTTGGTCATAAAATATAACCCAGTCCCTACAGCAGAGTGAACCCTTCAGTCTTCAGAAATTTCTGAAGGTCTTAAAGACATGGCTTAAACTCAGGGAGATTGATCCTGTCGTGTTGCTGCCCTTCTCTCTCCATACGGCCGAGTCTGTGGATTCTTTCAAAAGGGACTTGAAGACAGTTTTAATTAAGGGAAGCTTTAGGCTAAATATTTCACCAAATAAATCTATGATATGTTTAATGATATTTATGTGTTTTTGTCTTGCTCTGTTCAACAATTTGTGATTTTACTGATTATCATAGATTATTATCATATTATCATTATTATAGGTTATAATCATAGGTCATTATCATAAGTGTTGACAAATAAAACATGCTTCACTGCACAAAAAATGTCTATACTTCACGTTCTCATTAAATACTTATCTCATTTACTGGACTCCAGGTTTGGTCACTCTTGATTCCAATTAGCTGTTTTTTTTCTTTAACAACAGAACAAAACAAAAAAAGGATTAGCTAGGGCCGCATGGTGGAGTAGAGGTTAGCAGTTTATCATTATAATGACAATGTCATGGGTTTTAAGCATTTCCGTGTGGAGTTTCATGTTCTCCCTGTGTGTAGGTTTTAATCTGGATACTCCCGTTTCCTCACACAGTGTAAAAACATACATGTGAGGTTAACTGATGCACATATGCTGAACACTATGTCCTTATGAATGGCAAGTTATTGTAGTTCCATAATCTATTCTGTTCAATTCTGAGTCAGTGGAGGGTCAAGTTCAAGTGAAAAGAAACATGGGCAAGATTCAGTGCTCTAGTGTATGCCAGTAGGGAAAGTCTCCAGTTTTTTTTTTTTTTTTGTGTGTTTTCATGTTCTATCAATAGGTTTCATTTTAAGGATATTTGCCATGCAAATGTGAAGGAGCAAGGCTAGAGCTTCCTTGCTGCAGGCAAAAACTCTGTTTGCTTTCAACAATGCCAAGTGGAAGTGTGTAATATTTACACTGATGTATGACACAGAGAGCCTTCATGTAGCCCACGACTTCACTAATCTGCAAGGAAAATGTTGGAGTTCGAAAATAAAAGGCCACTTACGAATGTCATGTTTACTGTTAAATTTTGTGAACTGGGAGATAAGTTGGCATTTAATTCCAATACAGATATATTCAAGTCCTATTGGAGAGAGTGGTTAAAAAAGTTCAATGCAAATAAAATCTCTTCAAAATTCAAAAGTCCACCTCAGGTGGGAGTGCAGAGTTTATTTGGAATCTCTATGAAACATTATCAAAACAAAAAATGGAAAAAAGAAGCACCATGTACATTTTGTTGGAGATCTGTTTTTCAATTGGGCTCTAAGCAGGGTAATTCATTACCTAAAAGGCTAATCAATAATGTTTTAATGCTTATGAAGCAGCAGCCATATCAGTAGAATGTTGAAAAAATATTGGATGTCACAATCTGAAAGGAACCTCTTCATTCAGCTCGATATTCTGCCATTTCAAGGTTAGAGAAGAAAGAGGCAGGAATAATGGCGTACACCACTTGTCAGTGAATGAATGTATACACATACAATAGCTGAATGTGCATTAAGGACCACTCATATCAGTTGAAGATGAATCATTTTTGTGACAAGGAGATCAATTCATATCACATTTCATCTTCTCCATTTTCAGCATTTTTGACTCTTCTGTGTCACCTATAGTAGTCATCAATGCATCAGTCTGTTTGTAATCAATGAAAATAATTATTTGCAACCTAAAGTTAAAGGGATATTATAAGAAAACAGGCACTCTGAACTTAAGTTTTCTTTGTTTTCATGACAGCTTTGTGACTGCTAGTCGGTTCACAAACACCTTAAGTGTTTTTGTTGAATTCATTCATGCTTGTGATCATCGTGAAGCTTTACATCTTGCAGATATTTTGGAATTATTTATGTTAGTTCTTTATCATTTAGTTGTTCTTTTGCCACTTAATAATAATTTTGTGGTAATGTTTGTGTTCATAGGTGTTTTCGATCTTCTTTTAGGTGTTTTGTGTCTTGAATTTTTCTCCATATTTTAGAGGTTATGTTGGACTTCCTGTTGTTTGACACCTAACAGTGTTTTTTCATGTCCTTGTAGTAGTTTCACATTTGTTTCTGATGATTTTGCCCATTCAACAGAAAATTTTAATCCATTATGTATTCATTTGGTACTTTTTAATAGTAGTTTCATATTTTTTGTAGACACTGTCTCTTTCATTTGTGTCTTTGTAGTAATTTTACATTGCTTTATTGTGATTTCATTTCAACTATAGACAGCACTGTGCTCATTTTATACCTAATTGCAGTAGGCTGAAGATGTTGTTTTCACATTTTGGACCTCTTGTTGTTCCCATTTATTATGGATTTTTTGTGGTCAATTTTCCCTGCAGTATATTTCCCTGCAATCAGTTATTAATTTATATTAATTGAATTGTATGTTTATTGAAATACATTTTGAAACACTTTGTAGAAGTTGAAAGCATTCTGAGGTAAATTTGCATTGCTTATTGTAAATTATTTTTTATATGAAAATGAAACTTTGCAACTATAATTTTTCTCACCTTTATGGTAGTTTGAGATTATTTTGTATCTTTGAGAACTTCCACTCTTCATGTATAAATGCATTGTGTGAAAACTGTTTAATCGTAGTTTTACAGGGTAATTCTATGCGCTCTGCAAACTTCAGTGGGGTG
Organism: Salarias fasciatus; assembly: GCF_902148845.1. Classification (NCBI taxonomy): domain Eukaryota; kingdom Metazoa; phylum Chordata; class Actinopteri; order Blenniiformes; family Blenniidae; genus Salarias; species Salarias fasciatus. The sequence continues at coordinate 17,170,859 of NC_043766.1, read as the reverse complement.
TCTCGCAGGGTGAACGGCGCTGCTGCTCACCCTCTTCCACCTTGACAAAGAGCGCCGCTTCAGACAGTCCGGATCCGGGAGCGGGCTCCGTGTTTTCCCGCAGACCACGTGTGGCCCAGCTGAGGCGACTAGCAGGACTTGTTTACTGGTGGAGAAGCTCGCAGAAAGAGAGACGGAAAGAGGGGAACCTGAGGGAGAGCGATCTCTGGACGGAACGGGAATCCAAGTTTTTACACTTGACCCGTCTTTTTAAGCCTTTTCACGTTTGTTTACCTCATTTCGTTTTGTCCACCGGAGACGGGATACTCACTTTATGTGTGTGTGCGTGTATGGGCTTTGCTTTTTTATGCCCCACTGTACCACCGACTCGGAAACCTCGTTTGTTTTGGATTAGCTAGCTAAGGTTAGCTGTTCTCTCTCTCTCTCTCTCTCTCTCTCTCTCTCTCTCTCTCTCTCTCTCTCTCTCTCTCTCTCTCTCTCTCTCTCTCCTCCCGTCAGCTCATGTTAATCTGAGAAAAGCGACGGGCGGCGTGCTGAAGAGTTTTCCCACTTCACAGCGCCGTGCAGGTTAAATGCGGACATTATTTTTGTATTTTACACTCTCAGTGGGAATCCGGGAGAAGTAGCGTGTATCTCTCCCCCTCCACCCACCCACCCCTCCCCGCAAGTTTTGATCGCCTGTTTGCTTTCCCTCCGGTTTGTCGTTTTATGGCCGTTGAGTCGTTTTGCGGCGCGCTGGTCAGCGGGGTGAAGGAGTTCAGAGGAAGGTCGCGGTGAGGAAAGCGGCACGTTTTTCCTGCACGTAGCAGCTCTGAGGAGTTTCCTGGGATGTGCTCCTGCCCCCCCTTAAATAGAGGATGTTTGCAAGATAACGACAAAAACTGGAGGGGGTGATATTAAAGACTGGAGGACTTCTCTTCTGAACGGAGACTGCGAAAGCCTCAGCAGCCAACTCCCGTCGTCGGCTTGACCCATGCCTGCAGGAGGACCGGAGGAAAACACTGACTTATAACACTGTGCATCAGAAAAAAAAAAAAGAAAAAAAAAACACTGCTCGCAGTTTGTTGTTAAAGTGAGTCTTCCCTCATCTCAGCAGTGCATTGCAGAGAAATGAGCACGGGACCAGTGGACCTTCATACAGGACCTCCAAACTAGCTTTTCGCATGTGGGATATTAGACATAAGAAACGGTAATACCGTTATTTTTCTCTGAATCCAGCCGAGCACCAAAGTCAAACAGATGAACGTGGACTGTCGCCTTCACTTATGGAAAATGAAGATTTTTACTCGCACATGTGTAGCCAGAACCCAAGATCACGTTATTTAGAGGCCTGCTTTTTTTTCCAGGTCTCACAAACTTGACGGGTCTGATAATCATAAATTTATTACCACCCCCCGGTTTACAGGGGGGTGGGAGTTATACCAGCATTTGGACCTCAAGTTTTAACACTTGTTTCACTTGCTTTTGAAGAGACAGTTCTCTGTCGAAATTGTTTTGTTTTGCTTTTTGGAGAAGCTTCATTCAAGAGGAGCACACACCTGACTCATCCTCCAGTAAAAATGAGCCGGTCGACGCTGAAGCTGAGAGCCCAAGTGGTGTTTTTTATCATCTGCACCTGCATCGTGTGCCAGTGTGGACTAATCAACGGAGAAAGTAAGTATTGCCTTTTTGAAAATGTTGAAAATAAGTCCACAACATTCATTGTATGCACGTTGCTCCATAGCTCTTCAAAGCTGCACAAAACATTGAGTGCTTGGTGTTTTCCTACAAACTCAAGGTATACAGCTTTTGACATTAACTTATTCATATTAAAATGTAAACCCCAAGTTTGAATGAGCTCGCAGCTGTCTGACAGAGTGACAGAAAAACGACATAAACATCAATGCCTGCATGTGTCAGCTTGAATGCAATGTGTGTATTTTGCGCGTTTGCTTCCCTATCCGTTTGAAATTACCATCATAGGGAGAAAGGCGCTGACAAATAAGCCTGTTAAAGTTAATGTTTTTATTTTATCAATCAAGATGACAGTCGAAGTCACGGGACTCTCGCCTTCGGTGTGGCGCATGCTCAGATCCTCGCACGGCTCCAATTAAGGGGGTGGTAATTTCAGTGGTTGCGTGCGTGCGTTAGCGCGTAATAATTGATATTCCTCCGTAGTGTTATTGGGGACTATCCCCGCCGCCCCGCACTATGTCTCTTAAAGATACAGTCTTAGCGGCCTGCGCTGGATGCCTCAGCCCCAGGGCCAGATTAGTCGCTTAACTGGACGAGGGTGGTCTGCTGCAGCGAGTCTAAACTGGGAGCAGCAGGATTGGCCCTGTGTGAGCCGAGCTAGGCCTCTCATGGCGACACACACACACACACACACACACACACACACACACACACACACACACACACACACACACACACACACACACACACACTCATGCGCCGCAGCAGCCTGAATGTAAACAAGTTATCCGCCGACGCTGAGAAGTCTCTTCATTAGTGGTGGATTAGCCTACATTGCTCCAAAGCACGGGGCGTCTTCCTTACCGGAGGATGTCAGCTCCTCGCGCTGGTGTTTTTTTTTTTTTTATCAATGAATTACGAGTTTGATTATAGCAACATAACGCCGCCTTATCTAAACTGTGCTTTACCAGAGAGAGAGGGAAAGCTGGAGATAATGATCTCTCTTTAAATTGTGTAATGCCCTGTTCCTAATAATATCAGTGGTGTTATAATTTACAGTAGAGGTCTTTGTTTTTACACATGGTACGTTTATTGCAGGCTGCTGTTGAGACAGTGCATTAAACTCACATGGGATGACCTTTTTACTGTCAGAAAAACACACATTCCCCATACCATTCAGAGATGTCAAAAGATATAAGAATTTTAAGTTTACAGTTTCAACAGTTACCACTGAAGAATAATAGTCAATATAGTCTGATCGTAATCTTTGTGCTGGTATCATTTGCGTGTTTTTGTCATTTTAAAATCTTATTTTTAGCACCTAAAATATATTTCCCTTTTTTGTGCTTATGTCGTGATTTAAGCAACACCCAACTTTGATAAAAAACATTAATTTAACACATCTGAAAATAAGGTTGAGAAAAACAGCAGATGAAACATTTGACTGCATAATAAGTTACCATTTAAGTCTTATCTTGTTTTAAAAGAATGGACATCTCATTGTACAAACAGAATGAGGAGAACTCTTCTGAAATCAATTAAAGCACTTTTAAAATGTTTGCCAGTGGTTTAACCTTTGGCCTACATTCATCCAATGTGCAATTTGTAATAGTTTTTTTTTTTTTTACTTGAGGTGTTGCACAAGTAGACCAAGTGTTACAGTACGCAAAGTCAGTTCAGAAGGAGTCAACAGGTAGATCAGTTCAAATGTAAAAACAAATTTGCCTCAAAAACATCCAGTAACAACGGTTCTTTAATATTTAGAAAAACAAAGTCTTTAATTGTGGTAATTTGCAGTGGTCAGGAGAAATGATCTGGCTACTTTACACAGGTCACACATGCAGACAGAGCAGAGGCCCCTGAAAGGGGGTCTTATGAGACAGGGCTGCTGGTACCCCTCCTTCTGTCTTTTTTTTTTTTTTTTTTTTTTTTTTCATTCTTTTGCTCTCAGGGAGTGGGGTACATGTCATGACTGTTCCTGCTTCGAGAGTACGCTGGGAAGTGACCATATTTGGAACTTTTGGGCTGTTTACGCCAAAAGGGGTGGGGGCAGGGGTAACAACCAAAATACTTAGAATATTTCATTCTGAGTCCACATTACATTTCTGTCTCAGTTATGGGAAACAAATAAAGCAGTATTGATGTATGTCACACTGGTACTGCTCCTATCTGTGGAGCACACTCTTGAAAATACGATTGTGGCTGGACTGCTTGTCGTAATTATCAATAAACATTTTTCTGAAGTAACTGCTGAGGTGTCTCCTGGTCCAACTTGTGAAAAACAAGTTGTGCAACTGTGAGCCTTGCCCCCCCTTCTTGCTCCTCTTAGACTTGTAAGTACAGCTCTGGCAGTCGTGTACATGCATTGTTATGTATGCTTTCCACACTGCTTACAATTCTTGAACCGGCTCTGTCACACAGATTGGCTCATGTCGCTCACACTCTGACAGAGCCAATCGAATGTTTGGGGTGGTGTCATTTATTCAGGCTGAGCAGTTGCTCTGCCACCTCTGCTGATGGTGAAACATGTGGAGCTATAAAAATCAAGGCGAGTGGAGTTGATCTCCATTTGTGTGTGAGTTTTGGTGCAGCTCATGTGGATACTCAGGCACTCTTCACTGAAGTGCACATTGGCATTTTCCTACAATGCTGTGCATGTTGTGGAATGCCTTTGAAGTGGCCCACCATGTAGGTGTGTGTGTGTGTGTGTGTGTGTGTGTGTGTGTGTGTGTGTGTGTGTGTGTGTGTGTGTGTGTGTGTGTGTGTGTGTGTGTGTGTGTGTGTGTGTGTGTGTGTGTGTGTGTGTGTGTGTGTGTGTGTGTGTGTGTGTGTGTGTGTGTGTTCTCATTCCTGTCGCCCTGTGCTGTCTGCAGGATCTCATCTCTCAGCTCCTGACCTGCCCACGTCCGGGCAATGTATGTTTTCTATATCTGTGTGCAACTGTGTGTGTCCAGAGGAGGTGGCTGCGCACGAGAACAGCGTGTACTAGAGCGATGGGCTCAAGACTAGGCTGCCTGTTAGCACCAGCCCCCAAGCCCTGAGTGGCCCCTTGACCTACCACACATCCAATTCATCACAGAGACAAATGGCATTAGGAGTTGTCTCAATACATAAAACAACAAATGAGGTGGAGGCAAAGACTAGCACGGATTAAACCGGCACCCTGTTCTCACCATCTTCGGTTGAATCTCTGACTTGTGTGATGAGAGGAGAACGAGAGTTGGTGTTTAACTTATTTGTTTTTTAAGACTGTGCATTGAAGTCACCTCATGTATCATCTGCGGGTTAAAGAAAAGGAGATCAGGCTGTCAAAAAGCGTCGTCAATTGTTATGCCAATCATTTGATAAATTCTTTGTTTTTTGTGAAAAATGATAAAGAGTTGCAATCCGCTTTTGTCTTGACACTCAGGAGGTATCTTCAAGTTGTTTTTTTCCAGTTAACTGTACTATTTCTACTTATGTGAAGTTTGGGAATGACAGCAAAATCTTGAAAGATGTTGCTGGTTATACAAATATGTAAGCATACAACAGTAAACATCATTTATGGAAAATTTCTGTGATTAGAACAATAAATGAATAAACCATAAATGCATTTTTTTAAATGAAATTGGATGGAAACACTTAAATGGAGATGTTAATGCAACTAGATGAAAATAAAATGAATATGGAATTAAAAAGTCAATAACTATGCAGAACCAAACTTTTTAATTAATAAATTTAATAAAATCCGGGGTATTTTATTCCATGTTCTTTTCCAGTCACCAACTATCTCAGTGTTTTAAGATGTTGAGAATTGTTTCAGGAAAAATACCTGTCATTGCGTTGCTTTTCTCTGTTATGTGTGCACTTCATTAATTGTCATAAGAACAGCCTGTACTGTACATTTGATAGACTACACACAGACTCGTGCCTTTCGCAATACAGCCCCTCTGCTGATTGTAAATTGTCATTGTATGTTTGGGTAGGCCATGTTCACAGAGGCAGCAGACAATGGGGGTCATGAACTGAGGCTCCACCAGCTGTGTATTGCGTTCTGAGTGTTGGCCAGGAAGGCAATATGTACTGCTAAAGGAAATTAACTGTTGGGTGCCTTTCCTAAGTGCTTCCTCCTCTGCTCTTATCTCTCTAAGTATCCCTTTTAACTTCTCCGAACTTACCATTACATTTTTTTTCCTCGTTGTTTGCTCTTGTGCATATGTGTCCATATTCCCAGCAATCTTTTCAAAAAAGGGACAGGAGCTGGATTAAAAACCCAACCTGCGCTTCTGATCTCCAGCTCATTTTGACTGGTTGTGAAGTAAATACATTTCCTTGTATGTTTGCTTTTGACTGATTGTAGTTAACACTTAAACATCATGTTAATTACTCATTGTGCGTTTGAAAGGGCAAATGCGGTGGCTAATCTTTAAAAGTTTTTGTTAATATTTATTTTAAGCATGTGTTGGGTATTTAAAGATATCCCTCTGAAGGCATTTTACTCTTTTGTCCAGGTAAGTGTCTGCATCTCTGAAGGAAGATTGTCCAAACAAATGCACCTCTCCCTGCTCAAACCCTCTAAGGAGCCCCCTTGAATCCCAGGAAATGTGTTTCAAGGCAGTGACAACAGGGCCACCCGTTTTTCATTTTATTGAAAACCAGTTGGGGGAAACACGACTTTGTAAAATAACAGAAAAGGAACATTCTGCATTTCCAGAAACACAGTTGATTTGTTTTCTTGTTTGTAGGGCATCCATTCTGTTATTATAAATTATGAACAACAAGGATAAGAAACGGCCCGTGAATGACCTTCTGTTCTTTGCACCGACAGTCGTTTCTTGTTGCCGATTAGCAGGAATCGCCAATGGGACTAAGTCCAAGACAGTTATTGGAAAATTGAGTCCTGATAATATGAATAGATCTATATAATTGGAATCAATTTTTCCAATATTTTATTTAAAGTGAAACTTCCATTTAGTTAAGATGTTTTCATACACAGAGTGAAATAAATGAAGCCTTTTATTTGTTAATTCCTGATGTTTTCAGGAAAATCATTATTTAGTGTATCTCATGGCTTTACATCATGTAACGAGGTAAAATGAGCTGTTAATCTTACAGTGTTATTCATTTGATTGCTTCATCTGCAAAGTTGATACCAGTTTGAAAGGGTTGATTTTTGTGCAATGTAAACTGTTTTATAATCATTACCTGCTGTTGTTTTGTATTGAATAAAACCAAGTCTATAAAGGATTTTAACATATTATAGAGATGCAAAATTATCAATCGTGAAATATATGAAGAATAAATATGCTAGCACAAAAAGTACATTGGAAAATAATAAAGTGATGAGTGAGGTGACAGAATGAGAGAGGATTTATAACAGTTTGAACACCAGACTGCTATACTGTCTTATTCTCTGGTTTTCAAAGCAGTGTCGTCAATATTTTTCGTGAGATTTTTTTTCACGGATGATTTCATGCTCGATGTCAGGCAGATGGGTTTAAAACAGCTGTAACATTTTAATTACAGCAAATACCTACTGAGGGTTTGATTTTACATGAATTTCATACTTACAATAATGAGAGACAGCCGTGGTGAGACAGGTTAGTTTTACCCTACTGATGATGTGTTGTTGCAGTAGTAATCCTGTGATGCCTTTCATTTGGACTCCAGCCTCCAGACCCAGCCCTGATGAGATTAAACAAGAAAATAGGTGTAAGTTGTTTTTTTGATGACTGGAAGGAAGTGTAACGAAAACAAGATATTTTTGTAGTAGCTGTTCAAAGATTAAGAGGTAAAAACTATTCTTACTGGTCACTTTGGTCACATGACGTCTCTTTACCCAACACAGTATGATTTGCTTGTCAGTTTTGACACAGGCAGGGATGTCGTTCTTAAAAGCGCTGCTTAGCTGATGTCCTCCTCTCCGACTCCCATTCCTAGATAGAGAACTATGACTGTTTATGTAAACCAGCGCTCACTGCATAGAAATGTGGCGTAGCTGGGAGGGGTTAGGATGGGGTGCAGGGATCACACACATACACAGAGCGCCGTTACGCCATGCTGCAACAATCTGATTTGATAGTCCTTGTTGCTGTTTGGGTCTGCCCTATTTTAACCGTTGGTGACTTCACGCTGCAAAATCCAAGTTGAGCCAACTCTGTAATGCTGGGATCAGGAATGGGATCTTTTGGGGGGATTTTGCTGGCAGAAACACAAATTGTCAGAATCTGTCTCCATGTTCTTTTACTTCCTTTTGCATTGTGTTTTGGAGCTGATGCTGTCCAAAGTGGAGTAGGTTAAAGATGCCTACCTTGGTTTGACTGTAACTGTAAAGAGTCTAACATTTTGAAAATAAACAAGGTTTTTGGATTATCAAAAAAAACTGGAGATGTTAAGACATATTTAGACAATCTCTTATGTCACTTTTGTATGGGGTTGGCTGCTCATTCATTCTTTTAATATGTAAGAAATTATATCAGTGATTAGAGGTGCAACGATTGCTCGAAGAAATAGAGTAATTTGATTACAAAAGGTACTCAAGGAAATTTCTTTGCTTTGAGTATTTGGTTAGTAATTACTTGTGTTCTGCCCTGGGGACCATGTTCTACATGGACTGTAAACAGTGATACACGTGATTGAAAGTTAAAAAAGTTGGCCCTATGGCAGAGTGAAGAGAGCGTCCACAAATGGCAAAGAAGATGTCTCGTATGGGATCATTTCCAACTTAAAACAGAGGAGAATGTTGTGCGATGTGTATATTATCCGATCACTTAATTAATCGCTGAAATAGTTGGTAGGATATTCGATTCGACTTCAAGAAGAATTGACAGCTGCAACCGTATTAGTGATAAACAGTCATCAGTGAGCAAAGTCAAAGAATCTTGTAGCTTTAGCATAAGGAAGTCTCTTTGAAACCTGGATCAGAAAACACTGATGACCTTTTAGAAGAATCTGGCATCAGAAGGTGGTAAAGGATATGATTTTAAACTAGCTGCTGTTGAGTTTGTTGTTTGCTTTTATTTTATACACAACTACATACAACCCAGTTGTTGTCACTCTGTGTAATAGAAAGCTTTATAAACTCAGGTGTTTGCATTATTTCATTATTTGTGACTCTGGACCTTATTTCTGCTCATCAGTTGCTCATAAGTTGCTTTGAAATCTGAGGGCCCCCTTGAAGTAGATAAATGCATCTGTAACTATAAAGACAGAGACTTATTAAAAAAAATCCATTAAAAAACAAACAAAAAAAAGATATAAATATATAAGGACTAGGTACGTTAACGCGTTATTAAAGCGTTAACGCACTGCTACACACACACACACTGCACTCCAGCTGAGTCAAAAAAGCACACACAGCTGCGGTGCTTTCTGCGGTGAAACACAGTCAATTCCTCATTATTTTCCATAATGAACTCGGCCGAATTATCAGAAAAATCGCGAGGAAACTGCTGGTATAAGACACAAACTGGTATAAGGAGCGCAAATTTGACAAAAATGAAAGTGAAACTGAAATCGCGTCTTTTGCCGGCAGAACGTTTCTGCCCACTGGACAGTCTTCAGGCGCTGAAAACATGTAAAATAAAATAAATTTCCCTTCAACAGACAATCTGGCTAAATGAGGCACAATTCGGCTTGACTGAATGTATCCTGTCTTCACTGTCTGAGGGTCAGAGAGAGAATGAAGTTTGAGGAAGTGTGCTCTTGAATAAGCCTGAATAAGTGTGCGGATCTGCTCTGCTCTTGCTTGTGTGTGTGTGTGTGTGTGTGTGTGTGTGTGTGTGTGTGTGTGTGTGTGTGTGTGTGTCTGTGTCTGTGTCTGTGTCTGTGTCTGTGTCTGTGTCTGTGTGTGTTGGGGTCGGGGGGTGACAATCTTGGTAAAGACTTGGTATTTTACGTTATTATAAATCATATTTGATGAATTTTAATATTATTATTGTAAAATTATGCTTCTTGCAAAAAAAAAAAAAAAAAGTCCCTGTCCCCAATGTTCCTGTCCCCGGCTAGGGGCAGGATGATCATTACAGAGGACTTTGAATTCATTATTGTATTTTGCGCATGACGCGATTAATTGAGATTAATCGCTGAAAAATTATGCGATTAATCACGATTAAGACATTTAATTGTTGCCCAGCACTAAAATATATATATATACATGAGACACTTGTTTGACAGAACCAGCAGACAGCCTATTGGACACTGATGCTCCAGCAGCACTTTAAGAGTTTCCTCTTTGACTCCTCCTCCACTCCCTCCTCTCTGACGGTCGTCAAAATTAAATGGTAAAGGAAACAAGTAGCCTCCTAGTTTCCCAGCTTTAATGTAACAAGGCTGCAAAAAAGACCCGGCAGAAGGTTGAGTAACCCTGCATGGAACTTAAAAACAATGTGTGCATGTATAGTCCTCTGAAAACACAATGCGATTTATTTATATCAAGTTCACTGGCTGAATTGTCAGGGAAAATCACTTGGAACATCTATACTTTTTGCAAAACACTATTTGTGGAACTTAGTGCATTAGTTACACACCCTCTTTGTATCTGTATCATATGTCTGAGTACGTCAGGACACGGCATGCGTGAGTGTGTGATAGCTCGGCTCAAGAGGCTGCCTTCAATGAACCTGATGGGTTAAGTTTATTTTGAGAACAGTCATATGATTGAGGAGTGACCATTTGACACACAGCCCAACGATTCTCTCAGCGGTTAATTATACCACAAAACACAGACCAGCATTGCACATTTACAAGATTTGTCTTTTTATCTTATCAGACTTATTAACTTTTTCAACACAAATGTGGCAGATGGCATTATTTTTTTCTTCAAAACTTAAATTTAGTCTTTAAAACTATAAAATTCTGCCCCCTTTATCCCTCGTGTGCCCATTTCTTGCAACTCTTTATTTCATTGCAGTGCTTCTTGATCTCTCTTCCCACTCGAGCTTCTTGTCTCTCAGTATCTGCCCTGCATTCCTCCTCCAACCCTCCCTCCCTTCATTTTCTTGTATGTTCAGGGGTAAGAGGGTTCACTGTCATCCAGTGATTTGTTTTTCTTTCACACTGCAGATGCGCACAGCCTGCGAACCGATCTTACACACACACACACACACACACACACACACACCTGCTAATCCCAGTCTATGGTGTGGGAAATCCTCCTCTTTCAAACCTCTTAAACGTGTGAACACCATCCATTTGACACCTCTGTCTCCCCCTCGATGTTGTTTTCTCCTCTCTTATTAAGCCTGCTTGCTCCAGCTGGGCTTAAGTAATGCTTCGCATGTACACCTGCACATGGTGGACAACAGCACCCAGTCACATGGCTCTCACTTATTATGTTTAGTTTGCTGCGCTGCATCTGTCTGTGTCTTTATTTGTTTGGATGTCCTTTTATGAGCACTCGTGCCTGTATGTGTCATGTGCATTTAGTGTGTGTGTGTGTGTGTGTGTGTGTGTGTGTGTGTGTGTGTGTGTGTGTGTGTGTGTGTGTGTGTGTGTGTGTGTGTGTGTGTGTGTGTTTGTGTGCGCGCCAACCGGGGGGTGCACTCTGGTTTTGTTCTGATGAGCCAGACTGCGATGGGTTTCTATGGTGACAGCACTAGCTGTGCTAGCAGCAGGCTACAGTGATCCCCCACCACCTTTTATTTGGAAGTCACTTCTGGTCTGTATTTTACTCATAACCTATCGTCATCTGTAATTGCTTAAGTGTCTGTTCAGGGATTGTGTTTATTGTCATTGAAAATATATCTGTGGCTTATATTTTAGTCCCTAGATAAGGTTCCAATATAAATGAGCAACAGGGTTGGGGAGTAACGGATTACATGTAACGGCGTTACATAATCAGGATACAAAAAAAATGTAACTGTAATCCATTACAGTACATGCAAAAAATATGTAATCTCGTTACAGGTACTTCTGATAAAAACACGGATTACTGAGCAGGATTACTTTTGAAAATCAGACGGAATATACCAGCAACAACAGACATACGCGCCTATACACACATTGTGACACTTTACGGCACTTTACAGCACTTTACAGCACAAACCGCCACATCATAGATCTATAAACAATAGACACCGTAGATCTATAAATGATAGACGCCGCATCGACCGCTGTCTTGAAGCAGCCTCCCGCTCCACTGATATGTTTAGCCGAGAATTAAACAACCCGCATTGCCTTGAATTTTACCACCTGCTGCTGGAGTCATGGCTGCTCCCAGGGAGAGAATCTCATTCTTTGGCTGGAAACGTTGACATTTTGTATTTAAGTCAGATTAGGCCCAGAACTTCTCTGTACAATGTAAATTCTGCCTCCAGCTGTGAAAATGCTCTCAACATCCAGGAACTCATCAAACCTGAAGACACATCTACAGGTATGATACAACTGAACTCACAGTGAAGCTAAAGTGTTATTAGCCTGCTAACCTGTCAGTAACCTGCTGCTGAGAACCACAGCCTCACCAGGCTGAACTCAGAAGAATCTGATGGAGGCAATAATATCTTCAGCCTGCATGGAGGATTTATTAGAGACTGCATGTTTCCTTCTGTCATTGAGGAATGAATCAACTCTGATCTCTTGAAAAAATACTGTGCATGGCCGACCTGAACACAAAATACTGCTCCTCACTACAGCAGTACAGCCACACAGCAGATTGAGTATATAATATAAATGTGTGTTAACACTGTCAATGTGGCTCCTGGTGCTGCTGGACTGTAGAACTACTAGAGGAACACAGCCTGAACTGATGGTCCTGAGTCAGAAAGAAAGAAAGTCAGATTCTCAGTAGGTTTAGAGGATGTCATGTTGTTGGTATTAATTGAGGCTGAGCACACAGAGTTCAGCAGAGTTCATAACACTCAGAGGATTTAGAGTTTACCGTGTGGAGTTTTCAATACACTGTGAGGATGACACCTTGTATTTGTATTTGTCTATGTATTTATTTTATGTTTGCTGGTGAAGTAATCTAAAAGTAACTAAAAGTAATCTGGTACATTACTTTTTAATTGAAGTAATTAAAGTAAGTTACTGATTACATTTTTGACAAGTAACTTGTAATTGTACCAGATTACAATTTAAAAGTAACCCTCCCAACCCTGATGAGCAATATCGTCCCGAAGTACTAATATCATATTTTTTTGCTTTTTTCAGGACAAAGTTTAAATTGATGCAATAAATGGTACTTTAAAATAAGAATTTGTTTTCATCAAATGTAATTATTGCAATTATTAAAAGTCATTATTAAATTTTGCACTTTGTGTGATGGGAATCTTGGTAAGGTGTTTATTCTCATTCACCAATTAAAGAAAAAAAATCATGACTCATTTAGTGTCTTGAATATCAAGACGACGCTGCTCTAATAGTTCCTCTCCTGACTCATAGTAGTAATTCAGATTTAGCTCTTCTATAAATTTAGCTGTTACTGTTGAATTCCTATGTTGTTGTTTTTTTTTTTTTTTTTTTTGAGACCAAAGCCACAACCAGAAGCATATTTTTAGACAACTGAGTCTGTTTCTCTCTTTTTACATGCATAACTACAATCATTGTATACTGGGCTCAGAGTTTTTATGAAACACAGATGACCAGCACTTAGAACTGTCCTCAAATGCCTCTTGGTTGTACAGGCTGAGTGTTTGCGGCTGCTGCTGCTGCTAAACAAGCTGCTCACACTAAATTACATTAGAACATGGTGGAGACAAGACTTATTTTTTATTTGATGCTGTGAAAACAAATCCACTCCATATATTTTATTCTCTTTTAATGAAATTTGATTATCCCTGATAGATTCTTGCTTTCACCCTATACTCGCTATACTTGCATATTGCATGGTAGGCTGAGGCCTTTTTTTAAGATATTGTTTGAAATGAAATTATAAAATGAGATATATGGCACACCATCGTGTATTAATCCAAAAAAGTCATAATCCAATCTAATGGTGTCTATTATTATTATTATTATTATTATTATTATTATTATTACTACTTAAACTGCCTGTCCTCATGCAATCAAATCTAGACTGTTTACCAATCTGACCGTGTAAGCTGGAGTGACACATTATTTCCAGTCGGAAATACAAATGGCTCATCAATTTTTCATGGCAAATGATTACTATGAAGACACCCACAGGTGTTGTACACAAGCCTGTCATGCTTGTCAATCTTAGCCATAGCAGCACCTTGTCATGAGCTTCTTATAGCATCAGTGTATACAGCAGCTTTCCACAAGAAATCATTTAAAGTAAAGGTTTTCTGTAACAAACCAATAACTTCACTCCTAAAAATAGCAGTCATGGACTTTAAAAACGAGAAAACACGTATCAGTCTAGCCCTTTAAAAGAAAAAAAAAATCCTCAGCACACAAATAGCATTACAGTGCAAACCACAGTAAACTTCCCCCATGTGGAGATGACAGGCTCTCAGGAAGACCATAGATAGCCCAGGGTACCAAACAAATGAGTACCTCATGTCATGCCTCTGGACTTGAGACCCATTGGAAGTAGATCCTGCCTTTGCCCTGACTGAACTGGGATTGACTGCAGGGCTGGTGATTAAGTAGTATAGAACATGAATGGATTGATGACGAGCTGAATTTTGTTGGACAGTGAACATACACACACCAGTAGGATGCGCGGTACAACCAGTCAGGGTCAGCTTTTCATTTTCTTAGGATGAAATGCTGTTCATCGGTCCCCCTCAACACACTTTAGAGTCTTTCCTTTCTGACTTGGATGCAGATGAAGTCAGTCTCAGTACCTTTATATTATTTGGGCCCCATCCACATTCATGCCCTCCATCAAATTACAGATGTAAACATCGGTTATAGGAAAACATTAAGCTTTGACTCATCCAGGTCGTACCCAGGTTCACCTAATGTCACGAGATAGTTGTAGATACATATGTCTGTCTGCATCATGGGCCCTCTTCTGCTTTAACATGGTCCCTCTCACTATTAGGTGTCATTCATGTTGAAGGAAACGGACACATAACGATTTACTGGAGTGAAAAGTGTGTCCCATTGTGGCAAAGCTAATTTTGTGGGATCCATTAGGGAGAAACACAGAGAGAGAGAAACTGAAGCCAAGGCATTGTGAGAAGGTACACAGAGATGAAGCGCTTGCACCCTGTTTATGGACCTGCACCAGGCTTACCTAATTCTGTTACAGTTAAAGGAGACCCATATTGAATTATGCCTCGCTGTTAAATGACAGCGTAATGAATGGAAGTAATTTTACAATACCATTGTGGCCACAGACCCTCAACTCCAGGGACCTGTCTGTCAGAGGCTAGGTAACAGTGAGTGATTTGTTGACTGGGGGGCCTTATGAATGTTTAACATGACGTCAGCACTCCCTCCAAGAAATGCCTAGCATGCTCATGGATATCCTGTATGGAAAAATCAACAGAGCAGAGAGGGGTGGCCACTGAAAATCACTGAGATTCTATGCAGCGATTTTGTAAAAATGTGCAAACATAAGATTTATACAAATCAAAATTCAAGTTCTGTGTGTTCATTGACGATGTTCTGGGTACTACTGCTTCCTGTGCAAGTATATCAGGTTGAGATGAACCTGGTGCTCAAAGGTGGGGATTTCTCCAGATTCATCACATGCTTGTGCTTCTATAATGAAAGGAGGCACAATGTCTGTGGGTGCAACACTTGGCCATGGAAAAGGCCAAAGGAAAGAGTGATATGGAAAGAAAGAAGTCGGCAGGTTGTGTGTCTGCATGTTTGTGTAAATGTGTGAATGTGAGTTTTTTTCTGCAGCGGTCAGTGAGAACTGGTGGTGTAACAGTGCAGACAAACAGGCCATTAAAACTGACCTGGCCCCGTTTGCTCTACACCTCTTCATCTTCTGCTACTCCCTCTTATGCTTCTCTTTGCCCATTTTAAAATCATGAAATCACTCTGTTTCAGTCTGGTTCCATTGCACTTTGAATACTCCTTATCTAAACCTAAAACTTTGCTGTTTTCTTTCCCCTTTGCCGCCTTGTATTCCCAACTCTTCTACTGGTGATTTCACCTGCTTATTTCTCCCTGTAGTCTTTAATTCACACAACTCACTCATGTTCATTTCAAACAGTCATGGTTTAACGTCAATATTGTCACAATGAAATGATTTCCTTATCATCTGGGTGCATTTCTTCACCTGCATCAAATTTTAAGTTTCAGCTGTCGGTTGAAGTTGACAGCCATACTGGGAGCATGCCATCCAGTCAAATCGATACGATTTGCCATTCTTGAGATGAGATTACTCATCCATTCACCACACAGGCAGCACCTCCACCAAATCCCTTAACTGTTGTAGTGAGACAATGAAATCAAAACTTGCTCAAAGGTTTTATTGAGGTGAGCCACAGTTGTTGTGGGTTTTCCATTCATCACTGTACTGTTTCTTTATCTGTGCGAATATACCTTGTTCTTGATGGTGAATGGTTTTAAGGACAAACTACTGTACCAAAGGAAATAACATCACGTTGGAAATGTAGCATCAGCACAGACAGGGAGCCAGGCCAACTTGGAAGAATTAGAAATGTTGCATAGGATGGGAGAAACAGATTTGGCAGAACCGCCAGGCAGGCATGGCTCCTCCTGCCTCATGTGTAGCTCTGGTTTGTGGGTCAGAGCGTTGGTGGGGCCGGTCCCAGCAGCTGCTGCCGTGTGGCTGCAAGTCAAGCAGGGCAACTGGGCCCATGCTGCCTCCTTCTCAGGCCGAGGCTTACCACACCAAGACGCCGCACTGTTCCACTCGCTAACGTGGGAAGATGAAAAAGAACATCAGATGTTTTTTGTATTACTCACTTTGTGAGTTGTGTGTGTGTGTTGTCTGTCATTTCGCACTGTATCTTCACACAGTCAAGTCAAGGCTGCAGTTGATTACTTGCTCCTGTTTCTGAGTTGTCTGTTTGTTCCAAAATGCTTCGACTATGTCAGGAATGCGGCTCCCCCCAAACATGTTTTTCATTTGTTAGGAGCGCCACCTGGTTCAGCTGTTTAGGAAGGTGTGGCCAGAATATTTTTTTCTGAATTTCTTTTTTTTAGGTTATGTATTACCAGCTCTGTAATTATTTTTAAGCAAGATGCCGCAATTGATTATGGCTGCAATTGTGGTGGGTGGGAAAAAAAAAAAAAAAAAAAAAAAAAAAAAAAAAAAAATATATATATATATATATATATATATATATATATATATATATGTTTTTACATGTTGCTTCCTATATGCTCTTGTTAATGCTTCAGTGATATGAAACAGGCTATGGTTTGTTTCTGCTTTTTAATTAATTCAGTTTTTTCAAAACCCTTCATGCTTTTACAGTATACTGCAAAGGAATTTGGAAAATACAGTAGAGTGGTCAATCCTCAGAGTTGCGGGATAAATCACATCTGACTCATCCAATCCTTTAACACTTTGTTCTGTTACTTGAGTGTCATGTGGCAACTGAAATTACCTTAAATCTCACTCATATCCATCTGATATGTGAGTCACGTTTTGCTATCAAGAGTGTGTCTTGGTAAAGTTAGGATTTTGTGTTGGTCGGTGGCGAATAGATTAGGGATGCACGATATTATCGGCACAATATCGGTATCGGCTGATAAAAGCTTAAAAACACGTTTATCGGTATCTGCAGATATGAAAATTTCATATCGGCACAGCCGATAAGGTGACGTAGTAATTGGGTGCGCGCGGTGACATCCATAGTGCTCCAAAAACAGGAAAAAAAAAAATAATTGAAAAGGTTTTGTTCTTTATCCTCATTCCTCATACTGAAATGGACTGGCATTTTAGGTCTGAGCTAGCTAGTTTAAATTTTTGCACTGCTTGTTTTTTGTTAAAGCACTTTGTTAGTATTATTTCAGGGAAACACCCTGCAAGTCAGCTGTTCAGTTAGGATTATTATTGTTTTCCATCTGAAAATGCTCCTTAAATAAAATGTAACACTTTGTTTATTTGCACTGCAGAGCTCTGTGTCTGTCACCAGGTTGTTACAGTAGCTCTACAGTCAAATGCAACTTGGTTATGTTTAAATATGCAATTATGCATTGTACATTTAAAGTTCATGTGATCAAAAGAAATTATTTTTCTGTATTTCAACACTGAATGTCTTGAGTTTGGAAAAAATTTACATTTCTTATGTATGGTAAAATCAAATGTTTTTTGTCTTGTTTTATTTGTGTTTCTTAAACAAATAAGACTGTCACAATAAGAGTAACATGTAAATTCCAGTACAGGAGAGACTTAGCTTTCTTTACAGTGAAAAAAAAAAAACCTTGTGATTATTGGTATCGACCAAAAGGGGGTTTCGATTTGTCGGCATATCGGATATCGGCAAAAATCCAATATCGTGCATCCCTAGAATAGATCCTAATGTTTGGTTCCTAACAGTTAACCTGTCGTTATGAGAACATATCAGGAAGAGCGTGTTTCCTGCACTCTCTTCTCCACTCGGCTTCTACTCTACACCTGTCTTTCACTTCCTCCCTCCCAGCAGCCTTGAGTCCAAGGTCGAACCCAGCAGCTCATTGGAAGTATTGTGAGTCATTGTTGTTAAAAACAAATGACAGTGACAAAGCACCTCCCCCCCTCTGTCATTCTGTTTCTTTTTGTCCCTTGTTGGTGCCGATCCCTCTCTTCTCCTGCCGGCCCTCCACTTCTCTTTCTTTTGCCAGTGTTGAACGGTAGAGACAAGGGAAGCAAGCCAAAGTCACCATTGTGATCTGATTCAGGCCTCGCTCTTCTCTTGGCGAGCTTCTGACAGTACAGGTCCTGCATGGAGCTCCCTTCTACCCGCTTCAATCGGCCACAACCTGGCCTAGTGCCACAGCTGTAACGGGACTCTGCGTTGTATATAAATAGGCTTGGGCCGGCTCCGTTTGCCATGCTCCTCAATGGGAAGCTGAGGCAATGAAGGAACAGGTGCTTCAACCCACACTCCCCAATCTGTCACCCCCTCCCCTCCACCACCTTTATCTGATGTCCTGAAAAAAATGTGGAAGTACAGGACAGTGCATATGTTAGCTATGCTTGCTCACTGCATCACGTCTGCATTGTAAGAATACAAAAATAAGTATTGTCATGTGTTTTAACTTGACGGCACTGAACTCTTTTCCATTCTTCAGACTGCCCTCTCTGTATCTTTCCTGGCCTGTGCAGTGTTATTTTGGTCCCGAACTCTTTGTTTTAGAGGTACATGTCAGCACATGTTAATCGAAATGCTTGTCTTGTAATTTCACTGCATAATTTTTCACTGTAGAAGCCACATCTTGGCAGTGGGTGCACAGGGAGCTGGCTTTACTTCTCAGTACTTTCCACAGTTATATTAACAAACAAATGCATTTTTCCACTGGCAGTCCACTTGGCACCATGGCTGCACATTCTCTCTCCTGGGGTTTGTTCAGCAACTGAGCTGTTGACAAATCTATAATCAGCAGATCACCTCATCAGAGGCAACATGTGCCTAAGCTGACAGAGAGAGGAAACTTCTCACAGTCCAGAGTTAGCTGCCACCTGGTTTCATGCTAGACAGGTCTGGTTTCACGCTAAGTTAATGTGCGGCTGCCCTCTGCTACGCACTGAAAGGCACAGTGGCGGCTCGTTCTGCAGGCCATAGGGGGCTCCACTCTCACCTTCTAAAAGTGCCACCATGATGCACTTTCTCATTGCCAGCCAGCTACTGTTAGATGATGCATATTAAATTCTCTGCAGGGAGCACAACTCTAAAAATAAGAGAAGAATCTCCCTGAAATTGTAGCTACACTATAACGGAGGTTGCAGCTGTGGGTGCTCACTGAATAGTGGAGATGGCAGTTTCAGTCAAAGATACATCGGTATGATCTCAGTTGCACTCGTCACACTCGGATAATTTCTGACCTGTAGTAATGGTGAAATAATTCTGCTCCATATTTGACATGACAGGTGAGGTGAAGATGAGATGGGCGATAACTAGGAACTAACTGAAATAGGTTAGCGTTTTTGCTATTTTAGCTATTTCTTTGATGGTGTGTGTGTGTATATATGTATGTATATATGTCTATATATATATATATATATATATATATATATATATATATATATATATATGTACATACACTGCAAACAGCCAGTGTACATGAATTTAAACCAATATAGGGAACATTTCTACATGTCCCTGAAGAAGGCTTTAAAAGAAGGAGGTTTGGACAGTTTTCCTTGATCAAACTGTCATAAGTTTAATTGTACAGTGAAATCTGAAAGTGCAGTCTGTTTTTTAAGTTAACTCCATGTAGCTTCTTTACACTGTGTCTGGATTCTTTCCATGGAGCATTAACAGTTCCTTCAGACTGGGGCCCATGTGAAGCTGATACCAGAATTCATCTGCTTTTCACCTTAAAACCAGAGTCTGCTTGGTTGCCAAGTAGAGTAAAAGTGCTGGAATTTGTCATGATTTTGTTGGTACTGAGCAATTTTGACAGCTTAGTTTCAAGTTACACTCTTGTACAACATCGAAATCAGGAAAAATTGGTTTGTACACACACACACACACACACACACACACACACACACACACACACACACACACACACACACACACACACACACACACACACACACACACACACACACACACACACACACACACAGCATTGCCATACAATCCTCACACTTGCTGTAGTTATGCAGATTTTACTTGTACCTGTTGCCTACATTTCATTTTTGGTTCACGTGATTTTGCCTCTATATTTTTTGTGTGTGAATAAAAGCAGCTGAACAAAAGTAGTTTTATGTAGAAATTGAGCATTGTTTGCAAGAGATACAACATGATGAGTACAGATTAAATCTACCTCATTATCATTTAACAGTCAAAAAAAAACAAAAAACTATCAAATACTGCCCTTTCTATTGGATTCTGTTTTTTCTAAATTTTTTAAAATAATATACCCCCATTTTTTTCAGCCAAGTCCACTGAGCAGAGAAAAATACTTGAAAAACATAAATGGAAATAAATGATGACATAATAAAAGGCCCAGATCTAAATCTAGATATTCAAATTTTTAAAACCATCACAATTTGTCTTAAGCAGATATTTTTTTTGTCATCATACAATCACACCATTATAACTGGACTGAATATAGTATTTTAACAAGTTTTACAGAAGTTTTTGTAGGTTGACCAACAACAATTATGTTTGGATGTATTTTTAAAGAATGGAAACACTAGCTGCAATTATTATTATTATTATTATTATTATTATTATTATTATTATTATTATTATTATTACTATTATTATTATTGTTATTGTTGCCTTTTTTATCTTCTGGGGTTTTGTCCATTTTTTCATCTATTAGGTGTGGAAAAAAGGGCACTATCATCACTGTTACTCAACATAGGCACATATCTCACTTGCAGCAATCTTATTCTAAAGTAATCAGCTATATTAGGCCAAAGGACTGCGTAGAAGAAGTGTAATAAACTTATGGATTGACAAGAAGCCATCACAAGCCATCACAGTAGTTCTCCTGAGAGCTGAGAAGCACCTGATTTATGAACACTATAATTATAATAATTACAAAAGCAGTTTGACCACAACATGCTCTTAACAGTCATCTTGATTTGATGTAATGAGAGACTAACATTTAAATAGAAACAAATAAAAATGAATGATTTGCACATATTGGATAAGTATTTTGAACTCTGTTAGCCATACAGCATCAGTAGCATTTCTTTGGTAAAATAGTAGGGCAACGCTGTTTTGTTAGTAGCAGAAAACCATTTCGGTCTTGTACAAAATATGCGAGACACTTTTTGAAAATATCGTAACTATTCAAGATGCAGCACAGTGACAAATATTGAGACTACTTAATACTACATCACCAAATTATAAACTTTCAGGTTATTGTTATATTCTTGTTTGGAACACCTAAACTTGTCCACCCTGTTCCAAATCCTGAGTTTGTTTGTTTCTGCTGTTTCTGTTTGCCTGACACCCCCTCTGTACACCTTCCTCCTCCTCCTCCTCCTCCTCCTCCTCTTCCTCCTCCTCTTCTTCCTCCTCGTTTCTCTCCTTCCCTCCTCATTCCTGCTGCCAAATTAAGTGTCAAACAGACCGAGAAGGCGGGTGGATGGCCCACATTTCTCCTATAGAGGTCTACAGTATGACAGTATGGTACAGTGCGTTCTTGTCTGTGCTCTGTTATTGCACACCCCCACCCGGCCTCATTAGCTGCTGATTGGGTTGTTATTGTAATTAAGAGATCCCTTATATCCAGGGAGAGCACAATGCTGTCTGCTTACGGGTGGTCCGCAGTGGCAGGGTGGCCGATAGGGGGGATCACGGTCATTGTCCAACAGACCTCCTGCCTAGACCATGTCTGACAGTTTGTCTTCTTTTATATTACACCTGATGCTCCAGCTGAGAGTTAATCAGTTCATGTAGAAGTTCACATCGCAGTCTTTCTCCCCTCTGATGAATTATTAAACAGTTTCTTTTAATTCAATTTAATACAAATGAACAAAGTGTGCAGCAGCTGTTTCTGTATTTCTCTATACAGTTTTCATTTTCTGGATTTTTGTCTCTTAATCGTGCACCACAAACCTAAACAAAGGCTTAGTTTGGGAGTTTCAATGTGTTAGGGGAAAACCGCTTGTTGCCGTGTTTGTTCCTCCCCCCAGGAGAGGCTCAGCGTGTGCGTCTTGCTTGTCATGTAAGATCGGTCCATAGCGGGCCTCCATTCATGCATGTGATCACCAACCGTCCTGTAGGTCCCTTACGTCATTCTGCGTTCCTGTCTGGGCTCAGGTTACACCACTTTCACCCCCTCCCACCAGTTTTCTCTGCCCCCTTTCAACCCCCTTCTTCTCTTCTTTTGCCCGCGACCCCTTTTCCCTTTCTGGCTCAGCCTCACCCTCCTCACCACCCCTTCCCTCCCCATACACTCACATTGCTGCTCCTGTGTCCCCCTGCTACCAAACCTGGGAGGAGAGGGAGGAGATGGCTCATTATTTTGAAGACAGTGGCTCTCAGAGCCAACCTCTGACTAGTCTTCCTCCCTCCTCCTCCTTGTCTTTTCCTCATCCGCCCCCTGATGACCCCCGCCACCACCACCTCTTTCCCGTCTCATTTCTGTCACTTGAAAAACAAGGCTCCATTTTGCAGGGGGAGCTTCCAGCTCTTTTGACCGCTTCCCCCCATGGCCCACGAACATTTCTTTGTATGAGGAAAGTTTCCCCCCCAACAGGAGATGTAACATATGTGCTCAACTGCTGTGCCAGGAGAAAGACCTAATTTCCACGAACCTGCGGCGTGTTACCTGCAGTGTGAAAAATACGGCCATGTGAAAAGGTCTTGTTTGTGTACCCTTGGTGTGTCTTGAAGATCATTCTGGGCAGAGGTGAGCTGCACCCTGGCCCCGCTTGTGTTGCGTAACGTAGATTGTGTTGTTGTCATGTTTCACAATAAGTATCCGGTTAGTGCTGCAGGCTGACAGTGAGTGGGTGGCCTGAAGGCCTGTCTGATGTGTCCAGTAGATAAGACAGGAAGGGCATGGAGAGGTGTAAGGTTGCTGTTATCACCGGGAATAACACTGACTGCCACACGGGGGGCGAAAGTGTGCTGGTTTCTGACAAGACTTTGATACATTTTGAGTCCAGTACAGAAGGTGTGGCTCAAGAGCGCGAGGCGAGCATGCTGCTGTCGTTCTTGTTTTCAAAATGTGTGTTATCTCATGAGATGCTTCACAGCTAAAATTGATTTATTGACCTCTTTTTATGAGTTGTTTTTGGCTGCTGGGAAAAGCTGGCTGGATGCGGAAGTGTGCAAAGTCGAAGTAGAAGGCCTTGTCTACACAAATGTGGATGGATTTGAATAAGCACACAGTTGTTTTTGACATCATTCTGTGGTTTTTGTCATATTGATGGTGACTGGACGTTCTTTCAGAGAACTCCAATAGGCTCAAGTGTAGAACAATATTTTAATGTGACCATGTTAAGTGAATTATTTACAGTATTTAATTAAGGCGTTTAACTAAAAGAAACTTTTGTATCCATAAACAGGTCTACCAAAGAGAAATTTAGTCATGGCTTCCTAGGGTAGGCTTTTTAATTTGAACGACTAACACATTAACTTTCTCCATAACATTGGCTTAACAGAAATTTGTTTTAGCATGATTTTTTTCACATGTCTCTTTGCAGGTAACTCTCTCGGGTTAAAATTCAACATAATTGTCCTCATTTGGTCAGATATTTCCACAATATATGAAGATTTTATGCTTAAAATATAAACGAAATATCAGTTTTTACTTATCGGTACCATTTTCATGCCATCGATTGTGATTCCACGCAGGTTTTCTGAAGAGAATAATAGATTTTAAAGGGCTATAGATGTGTGTATCTGTGTGTATGGCTCTTATCAGATTGAGTAGTCAACATTTTGCTTCAAAGGTTTAGTTACACAATTTTTTTCTTCATTGCATAAGTTAGTTGTCACTGAAAGCTCAGATTTTAAATGAAATATTTACAGTTTCTCACATGCTGGCATGTATAGTGTTATGAGTCAGACAGTTTGATAGATTTCTTGGATCCAACAAGCTATCGAGAACATTATGAGTGATTTAAGTTATATTAAAGAATAATTGATAATGAGTGATGAAACAGAACAACTCAATGCAGAATAATAATAATAAAAAAAGAATCTTTATTTCAAATTTAACAGATTTATTTCAGAGATAAAACAATATGTTCAGTTCTTTTCATGTCCTCATTTCACTTTTCTGTTCAGGCAAGCTGCAGTCTGAGTAACTGCAAACAGGCGGTTAGAAGAAAGCTTTGTGGTTGAATCGTCAGTGTCATCAGGTTTCATTGGCAGTGCTCCGTTATTCGAAGTCACTTCATTGACGTGATGTTAGTTAGAGTTTGTACCTGGATTGTTGACATGTTTGTCTCGCTAACCATTAACAGTATGGGAAGTTAATCGGTAGCTTACATCCGGTAAATCATGAAAGCCAATAATGACTGGGAGGAAACAAACTGCTGCATCACCACTGGACTTTTAGCTGTTTTTTTTTTTGTTTGTTTTTTTGTTTTTTTAAATTAGTTGTGCATTGTGATCACATGGGAATAGAGTTTGATAAAGTAAACAGTGATCACACCAATAAACTACAGGAAAGTTATACAGATTTAGTGTGATTAGCATCTGTTTTTCCTGAAATCAGCAGTCAACATTGAGAGCATTAGATTGTTTTTGTGATATTAAGGCTTTTTGTTTTTTTGTTTTTTTAGCACTGGCAAATACTCCAGACTTCTCTTCATTAACAAACAGAAATTGTTATGAGTATTATTAAAATATGTATTATCATTGTCATGTTTGCAATGTATTTTAATGCATTGTATTCTTTCACTCAAGAATATTTGGAACTGAAATATTGAGTGTAATGTATTTTTCTTACAGGTAAAGGATGTTTGTTATGTTCCATACAAATTAGATACATCAATAGAAAGACATATTTCACATTCAGAAGTTTTAAAAGCTTGAAGTTGTCAGGATTTAGATTAGACATGAAAAATAAACCATTGCTGTTATTTTTCATGGGTCGTGCTTTTGTATGTTCCCGAGATCTTGCAATTTTTCCCAATGGAATATTTGATCAAATCAAAGATTGTAGAGCGATTGAGTCTACAGCATTTTTTTTCAAGGCAGTCTGGACTTCAAGTAAAAAGGTTAGATTAACCTGTCTGTGATACGTGCAATGATTCTTCATGCTGAAAACATATGTAAGATGTGACTGCTACCAGAATGTAACGATGTCCCAATTACTTTATTTTGCCTCAGAGTCATTTGGTTTTGAGTATCTGCCGATACCGAGTCCCGATCCGATACTTTGTTTGTGGGTGTAGGCGGGTGAAGGTACTAGATGCACTCGGGTACTATATTAGGGATTAGGGTTTTTTTTAAGATGTTTATTGAAACGGCTGATTAGATTTCATGGGATTGCATTTCTTTGAAGAACAGTTTTGCTAATTTTTTACCAAGAAAGGTGAATTGAATGAACAAATGAAAATAAAGAAAACAAGGAGTAGCTTTTAACCAAGCACATCTGACTTGGGGTGCAAAGTAGTTTGTCTGAGTGGAGTTGCCATAGCATGACGTTGCCAGCAGGCACAGCCACCCTGAACCGATTTGATGAGCTATTGTCATCCCGTTTAACAAATGCTTTGTATCTCGGAATGAATTTAAAACATGAACATGGTCATATTTGTTGTTTTGTATGGTTAAATCCAATCATTTCCACATGATTCCGATCATTTGAAAATCATGCGATTGGCCCCGGTTTCCGATCACTTGATCTGCTCGGGACCTCCTTACCAGAATGTGTTATGGGTGTGTTTATGCGAATGGGTGTGGCATCACTGCAGGCTTTTAGAATTGTATTGAAACCCTGCATCCCATCACTACATCATGCTTCACCCACATCAGACTGCAGTCTGTTCACTTTACTCAAAACTCTTTTAAAGAGAAAAGTTGCTCAATTTTGTTGCTGTAGGCCAAAGAGTAGTCCATACATCTAATCTGAAGTTGACTTGGTCTCACATAAGACTGGACAGATGAACTTGAATATTTTATAAATGCTTTTTATGTGTTGAATTAATGGGATGCGTGATTGTTGGTCAAGGTAGTGACTGTGTTTGAAGACTACTGCATTTGTGTAGTAAGTACTTCATGAACAGCTTCTCACTTTCGTATGGTAATAATATTTTTCCTGCATTAAATTGGGAGGCTTTCTGGCCTCTTATTCAGTAATTTAACAGTTTCATTATTTAGACCAAGTAAGAGTAGTATGCATTTTCTCTGTACATTTCCCACAGTAACTATCTGCTAATGAATTCTCCACTCCTCTGATGTGCGTGCTTTGTGTGTAACATGCCGGTCCGTGTGTGTGTGTGTGTGTGTGTGTGTGTGTGTGTGTGTGTGTGTGTGTGTGTGTGTGTGTGTGTGTGTGTGTGTGTGTGTGTGTGTGTGTGTGTGTGTGTGTGTGTGTGGCAGCTAAAGAGTATGAATGAGCATGGATAAGCTTTTTGCTTCCAGGCTTCATTTCTATTAACCCCTTCATGTCTGCTTCATTCAGATCAGACGGTACCATACAATAATTTCCTCTCTTGAGAAATATCCCTGCAGCCAATGAGAAGAGAGAAACTCTGTGTGTGAGAACGAGGGAAGCGGGAGGCAGCCAACGCTCGCAGCCTCTCAGATTGTAGATGGGGGAATTGAGAGAGTGAGGCTGCTTCATGAATGGCCCTGCTCTACTTAGTGCAAATCACTGGTGGTTTCATGGCTTAACTGGTAAAAGAAGGATCTGTTTGTGTTCATATCCGTTTGATTCAATACGGCTGCAAACTGAGGACGAACCTTTTGGCTGTTTGGACCGTCTCTGCAAGCCACAGTGTAGTTATTACAAGTAATAACGTGCCTCCATTCACACAGTAATGCTCTTTTAAAATTACTTCTTTTTCAATTGACAATAAGATAAAGGAACTAAACATGATAAACTGAAATGGTCCAGTGAGAAAACTAAAGAAATTAGCAGACTTAATATGTATCATTTTAGTTTTTTCTTCCAAAAAGCACTGTAGTCATCTAGCTTCCACTTTTAACCTTTGGAATAGTTGATGGCATGAAAACAGAAATGCGGTAGCATCCTGTTGTGGGAGCATCGGTCAATGGAAAATTGAATTAGTGGGTTTTTTAACCGATAATGATAACAATCATAAAAAAACGACACTGGTGTATTTGAGATTCTTTCATATGAAAAAAATATGCCAGTCAAGATTGCCAAGCACTTAAAACCTCTGGAAACTGTTCCAACCATCAACTTTTTACTTTTCCATTGGAGCTAAATGTAATGTTTCTTTAAATGTCAAGCTACATTCAGTACCTCTTTTTTTTTTAACAATTTACACACTGCAGTGCTTACCAACACTATTAACGAACTAAGTCTATCTGTTGAATTTTTCTGTTGAATGTGAGGACTTCATTCAAAAACCACTTGAGTGAAGCGGGAATCGGCCAGTAAATAAATGATAAATAGTGAGTGATAACTGACACTATCTTTTCTCTCCGTCTCTCTTTGTCTCTCCAGTTTGCCAGAGTAAAGACATCCGGAATAATGTGACCAACCTCCAGCTTTTGGAGAAGTGCACCATCATCGAGGGCCATCTAAAGATCCTGCTCATGTTCAAGACCAAGACTGAAGACTTCCGGGGCCTTAGTTATCCGAAACTGAGAGTAGTGACTGACTACGTGCTGCTGTTCAGGGTCTATGGGTTAGACAGCCTCAGTGAGCTGTTCCCCAATCTGACTGTCATCAGGGGCAACAACCTCTTCTTCAACTACGCCCTTGTGCTCTACGAGATGCTGCAGCTGAAAGAGGTGGGCCTCCATAGCTTAATGAACATCACCCGTGGCGCAGTGCGGATAGAGAAGAATCCCGACTTGTGTTACATTGCCACCTTGGACTGGTCTAAGATCCTGGACTCTGTGGAGGACAATTTCATTGTGGCCAATAAGAACGACAGGGAGTGCGGGGATGTGTGTCCTGGCACGGCCCAAGGCCAGACCATCTGCCCTCAGAGCACCATCAATGGACACTTCAGGGGACGATGCTGGTCGCAGAATCACTGCCAGAGAAGTAAGTGTTTGTTTAGGAATCTTCTTCAAAACTTAAATGAAAGTAGGTTTTTTTTTTTGTTTTTTTGTTTTTTTTGTTTTAATGTAGTCCTTTCATAGAAAGTCAGTTACATCTCAGATGAACAAAAAACCAATGGCTCTCTATACTATATTTGCTTGAAAAAAAAAAAAAAGTATTCATATTGACAGGTTCTTGTCTGCAGGCGTGATGGTATAGTACCTTTCCAGAAACCATCAGGCTGCTCATTGTAAAGCCGTCCTTTGAGACACATAATGAGAATATGCATAGAAGGCTTTTCCTGCCAGAAATCAATTGAGGCGACTGATGTTTTCATTCCAAATGGTTTATGTAATGATTTCCATGATGCGGAGGGCTGTTTCTAATATAAGCAGCCAAGGGTCGTGGACGTGCCACGCCCTCCGATTAGCATTCATTGACTGGAGCATTGTGGGCAAGTGATCTGTAATTATGGGCTTGAGATCTGCTTGATGTGCGAAATGACTCAACTACATTGTTGAGTCAGGGAATGGTGCACTCGTAGGTAGCCATTATGGGACAAAATTGTAATGAAACAAAGATTGGTGTACCAATGTACTCTTCCAACGGCAGTAAACAGCACAGTATGCACACTTGTCAGAAGTTGTGCTGATATAAAAGAGGAATGAAACAAAGATATGCACCTTCTCAGCCCTGTCACTCTTTCCTCTGCTACCACAGAGAATGTCTTCTGTGTGAGACACAGAGAAATGCTTATTATTTTTCAAGGCAATTATAGCTTGTGTTGTTTTTTTTCTCCTCTGTCTTTGGCAGAGACGCTAGTGTTCAAAACCTAACAACCTTGGCCATAGTTGTTCTTCAACACGGCTATATAGGCTGTGTATAATATTGCAAAGATCTCACAGTTGGGAAAGTAAGTAAATGGCTCTTTTTGTTTCTTGGTCTCCCTCTTACACACAGGATTTTAGTTGAAGTGCACTGCATTCACATTTGTATCAATTATCCAGGAAATGTGGGCACTTTTGTAGGTTTTTGTGGTTGTGTTGATTGACCCTAACCCAGACTCTGTTAGTCGGCTGTAAAAAGTTTCAAATCACACAATTAATTGCACAAAATTCAGATACAAGTGTCATGTATAATTAGGCCCACATTAATCAAAATTTTTTTTGATAAAGTTTAAAAAACAAGTACTATTCAAAAACCTTTTGAAGGGATTGTTATTTGAACATTTTACAATGTCATTGTTCCTAAATGTCAAGCAACTTGCTAACATAACTAAAAAGTTTTTACAAATTGTTGAAATGGTCAAATCAAATCAAATATTATTTATAGAGCAATTTCATGCCTGACATGTAGCACAGAGTTACAAGTTAAAATACAATTAGTGTAAAATTAAAAAGATCATTAATTGTTTGTGTATAGTATATCAAAGATTAACTTTTTGTGAGTTTCCTTTCTATATTTGCTTTATTGGAGCTGGTGGAACAGCTATGGTGCCCTGCTCTGTGTAAACAGCAAGTTTAGTCAAAGAAGAGCCGTTTCTAGAACATGATGCAATGCCTTCTGGCCATATGCAGTCAGGCTTTACGTTACTAACTACTGATTTTCTAGAATATGGCAAGTAATAAAGAAATAGCAGGAGTGAAAGTTGAGCAATAACATCAATATTTATGTGTGTAAGTGAAAGAGACTTCCAGGCAAAACCCATTTGAGACTGCGCTCCACATTCATGCATATGCTGCATGGCAGGGAAGTGGCTTGCGGAAACTGGAAGATCTTTTAATTAAAGATTCTGTGAATGAAAACACACAGTTTACAAAATGTGATGTACACGTGCGCACAGACCTGTGCGCAGAGTGGAGGAACATTAGACGGAGCATTAAAGTTTATGTGTGAGTGGAAACTGTGGGGTTGTTTTTGTTGTGTTTTTATGGGGTTCCAGTTGCCTTAGGTAAGAGCCAGGGGAGAGCCTGCATTCCTCTGATCTTACACTGCTCCTTACAAGCAGGAAGGAAAAGAGAGTGTGTGCGTGTGCGTGCCTGCGCTCACATGAGTGCATACTGAGACATGTCATTTTTTACTGTGAGAAAACTTATAAGTAACTTACTGCCAGTCCTGGCAGTGTGAATGAGAACTGCCGTGTACTGCCCCGTGCTGCTATCTCAGTCTTGTATGTGTGTTTCTGTGGTGTGCATATGTAATTTGTGTGGATGTGTACACTGCATATTTACAACTTTGTGCAAGTTGCCATTCAGATGTGCAGTCTGTGTGTACAGTAGTTGGTTTTTGTCAAACGCAGGCTACAATTTTCTCAGCTTTTACAAGCTGCTATGAGTCACTGTGGCTTTGTTGCCCTATTGAATGTTGGTGGTTGTTTACTTTCCTTCTTCCAGTCCAATTGCGCACTCTGATCAAGTGTAACTGTCTGCGTTATGAGAAGGTAGTGTTGCCTGTCTTGTACACTGAACTTTGAAAGCTAAAAATTGTTCAATGCACTGGAGCTCATTTTTCTTTACCAATTGAAATTTGTTTGAAAAGTAGTTAAGAAATCCAAATACTTTAAATGCTCTGGATGACCCTGTATATCTATATACAGAATATTCTCAGAAATTCTAAATCAAAATTACAGCTTGTCAGTGAAATCGTAGTATGAAAGAGTTGGCTGCTGGTGTCCAAACACTACTGACTGAAGCTCAAAACATATTGTGAAGGAGAAGTGGACGCTTTTAGATCTGCTTCACTCTGAGATTGACTGTCAATATATAGGCATGTTTTCTCCTCTGTCCACCAGCATGTTTTCACAATGATACTTCCAAGATGACTAAAATGACAAATTTTATTTCAAAATAGAAGAAGATTTTTCTGTGAAGAACAAAATCAACAAACCACTAAAAAAGACTATTTATCAGGTTGCTTTTGAGATAAACGATGTTGTGTTTTGCTTTTGAACCAACAGCTGAAGCTCTTGTTCACTATGAGTTGGCTGTTAGCAGCAGATATGTTCATCCTTGGATAGTTGTTTGAATTTTAAATTTGTGAAAAGAAGGGAAAAAAGAGAAGGAAAGTAGGTTTTAATTAGATAAAATATTAGCTGAAGAGATAGAAAAAAGGCTTGATTGATAGAAACAAAGTGACAAAGGCTTTGGATGAGAGCTGCAAAGTGAAGCAATTAAAAACAAAATAAAAAGAAAACAAATGGTAAAATTGACAGATGACAGAAAGAGGGAAAAGGCACAAACAGTCGATCTGTTTAGATAAGGCCCTATCTGCTACTGAGACCTGGCACACTGTGTTCAGCCTCAAACACAAGCCAGCAGTGTGGTTGCACAACTCATGCACACAGAAACATAACACACATATCCAGGAGGAAAGAAAGCTTTTCAGGTCAAAGTTCACCTAGTCGATGCCCATGTACTTTGTTGTTTTCAATTGTTCCGATCTAAAGACGCCTCAGATCCCCATGACAAAAGCCACGGAAGAAGAAAACAGCCCCATTATTGTACCTACTGGAGTTGCCACAATATGAAAGATTAAGCCGCTATTGGTGGTCAGTCAAAATGTGGTAATGTGCCTCACCTGTTCGTGATTCTCCCCCCGACGAGAGATAGCCTCAGTTGTCACAATGCGCAGGTTTGGTGAAAAGACTCCTGGAGAAGCAGTACTGACTCTGAGAAGACAACAGTTTTGCCTGCCTCCATTAAAGATTAAACTATTACAATTATTCATAGAAGTAAGTGAGGGAAGGGTGAGAGGACATGATCAGAAGTTATCCTATCTATGCTTGTAATAATTTTTGTAAGCCTGAACCATTTTTGTCTTTTAAATTTCACTCACAGCTTGCATGCGGACTCTTCTGTCTGAGCTGAAAAAGTCTCTATCTATCTTTGTTGTAGTATTTGTGTTTACGTTTATGGTTGAAGTTGTGTCCGGGCAACAGTACCCGAGCATACCTTTACACCACAGCTGAGGAAGCCAACACACTGTTTAGACCCAAAGAGGGGAATTTTGTACCTAAACTTCGAAAGGAAGTTTCAGTGACTGGCCAAGTAATAGTCCCTCATCCAACCCCTCTTAAAACTACAAACTGATATTTTTACACATTGGTTTTGTGTGCATTATACAAAGAATAGTTAATATAGTAATAATTTTTTTGCCTCTGGCTTAACATTTACAAGCAGATAAGAATGAGCAGATTCTCTAATTGTTCATTTACTATCTGTAGGTTTTACTTTGATTCGCTAAGGGAATCGTAAGTCTTTCACGTGCATTTCACATATCATCCACAATACGGTCATGCTTTCTCAGCTGGATTTCACAGTCTCCTCTGGTAATGGAAATGTTCAACAGTGACATTTCCATTAGTGTTTTATTTCATATGCTATCAAATGAAAGTGGACCATCAGTTTGGATAAGACTGGGGCCAGATGAGGAGGCCAGGAGGGGAAGAAAAAGGGTTGGGTAAAGCAAAATAAACAGAGCAAAACAAACATGGCGGGGCATTTCAAGTGTGGCTCCCAGGTACACACACAAACACACACTCAAAAGCCACACACGTACACATTTTTGCCTCAGTGGCGAGTGGCCAAGTTAAGAGTCTAAATAGAGAAAGAAAATGACAGTATTAAGGATGGAGACGCTCAACGAAGTGTTCTGTTGGCCTTCACCCACAACCAAACAAAAACACTTTGCTAGCCCAACCTCTTAATTGGGGTGTAAAAGTGTCTGCAGTCAGGCTCCTCACCAGACTTGCTTGATCTTTTCTTCCGCGTCTTTGGCGCAGAGGTGTTAGTTACTGTAGAGGCTTTTAGTTTGTGTTAGATCAGGCATCCT
Source organism: Salarias fasciatus (assembly GCF_902148845.1). NCBI lineage: Eukaryota > Metazoa > Chordata > Actinopteri > Blenniiformes > Blenniidae > Salarias > Salarias fasciatus. Next base: position 17,137,730 of record NC_043766.1, on the reverse strand, counting down.
TTTAATTGTGAGGACTCCCAATCATGAATAATAAGACTCCTCATCCATATTTGAAACTATAATGGTTGATGCAATATTGCATCATCATCATCATCATCATCATCATCATCATCATCATCAGACAATTAATTTATACTATGAAAAGTGTTAGTTTACTACAATCGCTAACTTTATGTCCTGAGGGCAACCATACGTCCACCCAAGATCAGATAATTCAAAGTCAGTTTTTAAAATTATCATTGCAGAAAACACACATTGGCCACTACATTAATCCACTTTTACAGTGTAATGTCAGCAATGTAATACAGCAGTAATAAAATTAATTTTACTTCTACAAACCTTACAATGTTTCAGTTGCAAAGGTGATAAAATCTCTTTTTTTAAATTGTGCTGGTGTTGTAAAGAAGTGCTTCATAATTGAAAGGTGCTCCTATTAGCTATGATTTTGCCTCTTTGTGCAAGAAAATTTGGCGGCCACAGTTTGGAAATACTTATCTATTTATGTACTCTCTTTTTCATTAAGTCTTTCTTTCTGGAAATATAATAACAGCTTTGTTACACTCCCTTGGTATGAATTAAAAGATGTGGAGGCAGGGGTGATTCCCAACTTGTTCTGGACTTGTTTGAGGTTTTTAAGGTGTTTCATCTCTCGTCTGACAAGGCTGAAAGTTTGCTTTTAGGATTAAAACACCATGGACGGTGAGGATTCTTACGAGAATAACCAATTATCATTTAGCTTTGCATTTAATATCACAGCTATTTACAAACCCTGTATTTATCATGCAGTTTATCTCTGGCGATCTCAAGGAAAACAAAGTATTTTTATATTCCTGAAATCAGGGTTTTTAACCCAAACTGCAGCACATTCGTGATGTTTATTGATCTCTCACTTTAAGATCAGTATGCAGGTAACTTTGCATTCAATAAATGTTGTGTTATATTTAATGTGCTACCAATATGTGAGACAACAACCTCTGGACATGTACTCACTCCGCTTAACTCACGAGCCTCCATCTGGTGGAGACGGTTTGTTGTTTGTCGTGTGTGCCCACCAAATGCCTGTAACTTCTCCAGATCACACACTCATGCAAATTGGTCTGGTTTTTTTCTTCAATTGACAGTTGGCGAAAGTACTTTGACGAGTTGAGAAGAAAATAAGTACATACAGTAAACACCCAAAGGCTGCATTTGCTCGATTGTCTCACTGACTGTGTCTAAAAATGGTTAAAAAATGGAGCCAAATCATCACGTTCTGCTGCCTTTTGGCAGTTTGAACTTTGACCCAAATGCTTTTCCGGCGAATGCGGATTTGAACTTGAAACCATACCCTTTGCTGTGTTTCCTTTCCCGCTGGAATTAACTCGGCTGCCTGGAAGTGGGAGCTTGTTATACAGCTAATTAAATAACTTATAAGCAGTGAGAGGAAAACATAATGTAATGCACATGTTTACACTTACAGGGTAATACAATGTGTATTTGTGTAACATGTGCCATTTTGGGCTCAGTTGGCAGTGCGGCTAACTTGAAATAATGATGCTTGAGGGAGTCTGGCACACATTCGTTTACACCAACACTGCAAAATTCCAGAAAAAAATGGGGAGACTGCTGTTTATGATCACAGCTGTTAATTACAATTAGTACCTCTGATAACATCAGTAGAATAAAAAACAAATTTGACATAAATCTGATGGGAAAAGTGTGACTCTTGTTAATTCAAACAGGAATACTGTCCAGTGATGCCGTTTGAATTGATCTCAGTTTCGGTTTCAACTCCTGAACATTAGGAAAGTGAATTGCATCTGATGTGATCCTGATAGCGAGACGCTCCCTCAAATTTGTTCTCATCTTTCTTTCGTTTATTGGCATAGATACAATTACGCTCTCCTTTTATGCTGTCTGTCGGCGATAGTTCAAGCCTTTCATTGGTGGCTTCCTTTACATCAACACATACAGACGCAGTCTCTTACATGTCTTTGAATTACCATGAATATCTTATAAGGCTGAAGGAGAGAGAGAGAGAAACTGAAAGAGGGAATAGATGATGGAAGGATGGAAACAGACAGATGGATGGGGAGAGGTAGTAATCATGCTCTTGTGTTTTCCTTCCCGGCAGCTTGCATCCTTGTTAGGAAATCCAAATTAACTTTGATAAGCTGACATTTGTGTGTGTGTGTGTGTGTGTGTGTGTGTGTGTGTGTGTGTGTGTGTGTGTGTGTGTGTGTGTGTGTGTGTGTGTGTGTGTGTGTGTGTGTGTGTGTGTGTGTGTGTGTGTGTGTGTGTGTGTGTGTGTGTGTGTGTGTGTGTGTGTTCGCTCTTGCGCGTGCTCACATGCGAGAGAGACAGTAGCAGGCAGGCAGTGCTAGCCGAGCGCCCCGGGGGGATTTGGAAAGCTATCTCTCTCCTCTCTCCTCCAGCTCATCAATGGACTGGCACTCCCACATCCTGCTTTACACACACACACACGCACACACACACACACACACACACACACACGCATTCTCACACAAAAACACTTTCTGACACACTGCACATGCATAGGCACAGACGTGTTACATTGATACACACACAACAAGCACACACAGAGTTGTACACACAAGACTGACTCTACTGCCCACTTTTTCTTTTTTTCTTTAGCCATGAGACGGGCTTGGAGTAGAAATGGAAGTAGCCAATAGTGAGTAGAGGATGGGGGCTTCTGAGGATACCAGCAGACTGAAACAACATGTACAGCTACTGTTGCTGCACTGTAGAGAACAAGATGTTCCTTATGTCAAGCTTCCTCTGCATTTTTCCAAATATATAGAAAGGATCTTATTTGTTAAGTCATAGATATTGGATATCAGTGTATGTTTTTATCTGTTTCGCTGTGGATTTGTTTGTCATGCAAAGGAAGGCATTCTGCCAGGTGACGGATTTCAAAGCCCGAACTGTTTAAAATTACTTCCTCATTACTTCCTGCCTTTGTTCAAATAACTTCCCACTACAGAGCTGAATGAATGAACCCAAGTGGAAAACCTGGCAATGACAAAGAAAAGGAAAATATTAAAGGAAACTAAAAAAATTGTTTGACATGTTTGTGGCTTTCTAGGTCCTCACCATTTTAACAAAAATACCAAGATCTTACATTTGCTGCAAATGTTTATTTCATTAGTCATTTTGCAAGTTGCGAGTCTCCAGCTCATGCAAGCCACCGGGGTGCTGCACAGTGTGCTTCATAGTGATAAAAAGAGGCAATCAGGAGATTGCATAGTGTTTGCAAAATAACAAGAACCTCTGGTCAAGGGTTCGGGTTTTTGGGGAGATCAGATGAAGGCTTGCTTCTTTTTTTCTGACAACAGCAACAACACACACACACACACACACACACACACACACACACACACACACACACACACACACACACACACACACACACACACACACACACACACACACACACACACACACACACACACACACACACACACACACTCTCTCTCTCTCTCTCTCTCTCTCTCTCTCTTCTCAAGCCTTCACATTGATAATAATCATGCTTAAGTGTCTTTACATAATCTAAACCTTTAAGCTAAATACCTCTACTCGACCCTTCTTTCTAATTCTAACTTAAACACAGGTCTTAGCCCGGGCACAAATCTTTGGAAGTGTGTCCGAAAGTGAAGCTCTTGTAGATTAGTCCTCACTAAAAGAGTCACAGCGGCTCAACAATGAAAACAGAGTGTGATGAACGGTTTACTGGCTGATTTTCTTTTCGTCGGTAAACAAAGACACTCCTCACATTGTAACACAGACACAGTAGTTCTCACAAGTGGTGGACGTTGCATTCAAGCTAGTGTGGAAGTTTAATCTGAACTCTGAAGCCTTCCACTGATCACAATAGTTAAATCATTCATCTGCCTTTTATATATTTTATGGCAAATTTTTTTTAATTTTATTTGGAATATATTTACATTCAACATGAGAAATCTGCTTTATTTAGACATCTGAGTGAATCGTTGTTTTTTTTTTTTTTTTTTTTTTCTTTTTTTTTAGCTATTCACTGAAGTCCTACACTAAAACGATATTTACTCTCCTCAGAGTTGCATTGCAACTTAAAAAAGCAGTTTAAAGGAGCACCAAAAAATGTCTGTGGCATCTCAGCTTTTTACTTATCAGCTGGGCAAAGAACGATCGCAAAGCAGGTCATGCTGTATGTTATTCACATACAACTTCCACGTTTGATTGGGAATACGTTACAAAAGCTCATCTTGCATAAGAAACCAAGATGTGACCTTTACTTGCTTAAAACAAAAACAAAAAAGTCTTAAAAAAGAAAAAACAGTGATAACCTGGAGAATTCAAGTATCACAAAAGTTAGACATTTTACCCTAAAAACAAGTGTTACGGAATCAGAGGAAGACTTTAACTTTAATGAAATGAGCCTTGTAGAATTCTTCAATAATTGTGCTTGAAGAGCAGTGGAAAGAAGAACTACCAGAATAAAAAACCTACAGTGCCATCTGTCACAGTGTCGGGTTGTTAAACAACCTCTGTCTCTGTTTTGTCTTTGTTTTTAATTAATATAGAAAACAGTTTCTGGAGACCAGTTTTTATTACATACAAGCAATGTTGATGTAGTTGCTCCAAAAAGTAATTAATTACCAGTTACTCTTTACCTCTGTAATTGTAATAAGATTACTTTTACTAGTTACTGCATTTGCAAAGTAATTAAAGTACTTACTACTTTATTTTACCATTTTTTAATTCACTGTGTGGATACTTGGACAAACTTCATCACCATATCATCACTTATCCTGTCCACATAGTGTTTATTGGAAAATGTAAAACCATAGGAAAGATCAATATCCCTGTCTGTGGAAGGAAATAAGCACACACGCCTCATAACACAGGCGTTTGGAAACATGAAGGAAAAAATCTCTTCTCCTAAAAATTGAACCAACTTCTCTTTAGATTTATTTCCAAAATAAAAATATTAAATTGTCAACAAGAAATATAAAAATAACAGTCTGGTGAATTTTTCCTGTGAAACTAAAGCAGAAATGCACTTAAAACCCTAAGAAGGAGACAGGAAATGCTGCTATTAAACAGACAGAAAATTCACACTGTATAGCTGCCAGAGGCTGTAACCTACCAAGTCACACTCTCTTGAACCTGTTAATGAATTATAAAACTACATATATTATCTATAGATTATATTTTAGGGGAAAAGGACAATAACCAGTATCGGATTGATGAGTGGATGGAGTGACGCATCGGGGTGCAGCTGATCAGTGGGGAGCAGTGAGGACCTCATTGTTCTTTGTAGAAGCTGCACATCGGGTTTGTGTACGGAAAAGCAGAAACTGTATTGTGTAAAGTGCATCACGTAATGACAGTATCGCGACTTGTGAACAAAATGCAGAGTGAGATGAAATGTTAATCGCTGTCACCTTACAGACTTCACCATGGAAAAAAATCAGAACTTCACACAAGGCAAACATGGCTCAAGTAACGCAGAAAAGCACATTACTGTAGTCCAGTAAAGTAATTTCTTCACACCAAAAAAGTAAAACCATTACTGTAATGCATTACCCCCAACTCTGCAAACAGATAATAAAAAAAAAAAAAAAAAAAAAAAATCCTGTTTTTTTTTCTAACCCGTAAGTTATCTTGCATTTATTCACAGCATAATCATCCTTGGAGTAGCATCACTCTACTCCAAGGCTATAATAAAACACATTTTCTAAAATTTAGACTACACATGAATTACGAAATAATACCTACCAACAAGAATATGAACTTTATCTGAAATAGTGAAGATCCAGAAGGAGCTCAGTCTTCTGAATCAAAGCAGAAACAATCTACCTTTACATCTTAAACATTGTAAAACAAACAGCGATGGTCCTGCTTCACTGAAGCACATGCATGGAGGATCTCAGCACCACGTGTTCGGGGCTTAGCATAGTCTGTAACCACAGCTACTAGCATGTGCTGTATTTGTAGTATGTAATGGTTTTGCTCCGTCAAGCACTTGGAATTTAATGAGTGGCTTTGAGGTGGTGCTGTGACTCAGCTGAAAGGAGTCCTAAGATGTTTGGATATTTGCAAATTCTCAAGAATTTCCTTGTTACCTTGCTTGCAGAGCAGTATTTCCCGCAGGTCGATAAAGTGTTTGTTTCAGTGGGTGGACGATGGAGCTTATGCCCTCCTGATGCATTTACATCGTTTTATGAACTCTTTCAGTACTCAACACCTTTTTTAGAAACCTTTACATTCGTTTATATGGCCAGTGATTGTCTGGAACAATGAATTTCCAAAACATGTTTAAAAAAAAAAAGCCTCTAAAATCAGCACTGGAAATCAACTTTTTCCTAAATTGAACCTGTTTATCCTGGAATGACCTCTCAATCCTTTCCGTGTAGGTCTGTCCAGACCCAGGTTATCCACTCCAGTGAACAACATGTCCTCAGCTTTCAAGAAATGCCTTTTTTCCTTGAACTATTTAACAGGTTTGTCTAAGGGCTAAAAAAAAACAATGTCCTCTGGGCAGTTTAGTTTTACCGAGAGTGTGTGAAGTGTTTGAGAGAGGAGCATATTTCTCAGTAAGCGACGCTTTGATGGTGACCACCGTTGTGTGTGCAGCTTGTAATGGAGCAGCTTCAGTTCAGAGAACTTTTGTCTATTTAAGGCAACATCTTTGTGACACCTAAGATCAGGGTTGACGGTGGCCGGGGTGGGCAAATGCAGTGGCATACTATTGGAAGAATGTGACCCGAGGTCGAACCACCCATGTCAGGGGTGAGCAAGTGGAGGTTTGAAATGCCATTTGGTGGCTGTATCCACGGGGAAGTACGTGGCCACAGTAGAGCTTACATCGACAGGAAGCGTCTGTGTGAAGCACGGACAGGTGTAGCTTCATAGTGTTTGTAACTGCCAGCATTGAAACACAATTGAAACCTGTGCTTTTCCCGTAATGTCCTGAAGTTCTGTCATACCGTTAGATGTTTTTCTTCTTCTGTCTGGAGCTCCTGCGCAAAACTAAAACATACAACCTGTGTTCATATGAATGTTGCATAGTTCATTACTAACAGTAATATTTAAAATCAAAGCAAAGCAAAGATAGCATTTTAATTGAGTATAATTTGATATTGAGACAAGAATTTTTGTTTAACCTGGCACTGTGAACTGAGGGTCACGTATGTGTACGTTAGCATAAAAATTATGTATTCATTACAAGATACATCTTTCACAATCTACGTACTGGGATTTCTTCATAGCTCACTCCTCTTGGAGATGGAGATTCTGATGCCTGTCACATCCACCGTTTGGTTTGTGTACACATCTTTGGTTCATGCTGTGTTCAGTCTTCAGTGAAACCTTTTATTCTCCCCTCTCTACTCATCTGTTCTGATAATGCCACAAGGATCCTGAATGATAAAAGCAATGCCATAAAAATGTTAAACCAATAATGTCACTAAGCTTCTTCTGCCATCTTTACTGTCGTCCAGATAGCTTGAGTGGTATTTTATATATGCATGACAAGTATTAAAATGCTCTGGTAATTCTTCATTCCTTGCTTAAATGCATCAGACAGGGTTTTAAAGCTGCAGTAAAAGTTCCCATTGCTTTTCAGTGGTCATCTCTCACACCATGCTGACTTTATTGAAGTAGTCACAGGAAAAATGTGTTGCACTTGAGAGAGAATGCAGTCATGCTTCCAGTATGCTGATCAACACTTTGATGGCCCTGTTGCACTCGTGAGGAATGAAAACATCTTAAATTTTAACCAACATGGTTTAGATGTTTGTAGAATAGCTTGGAAAATCACATCAAACAATGTGAAAAGAGAATAATGAAAAGGGGAAGAAACACTTTTTTTACTCTTTTTTTTGTTACTCTTTTCACTGCTTCTGATGCTCCACCTCATGTGAAAGATCCTCCTCTGCACTCCCCCTTTTCCCTTTCTTCTTCTCTCCATTTCTTTCTATGTACTCTCTCTCTCTCTCTCTCTCTCTCTCTCTCTCTCCCTCCCTCCTCCCCTCCTCTTCATCCCACTTGCACGCTGTGGTATGCAGACATGCAGGAATTTCTGGGCCTCAAAATGATAGACCAAACTTGTCAGCCCTGGCTCCTGTTACTAAAGATGGCTGCCTTGGCAGTGTGTATGCCTGTGATTGGTGCACGTCTTGAGTGACTCCTTGTGTGATTGGTCAGAACATGTTGGTTCACAGTCCATGTGTAGTTGGCAGAAATCTAAAATTTTGTTTGTTTGTTAAGGAAGTATGGTCTAGTTTCCATCAGTAGTCAGTGACTCAGAGAAGTTTCCTCTCCCTTTTCTCTCATACAGTTCTAAGCTGCATGGATCATTATTCTTGTGTCTGTCACTCACTATGACTCTGCTCAGTGTAACCAACGCATTACCTTACAAGAAGGGCACAATAGCCCAGACTCAAATTATATCAAACAAATGTTTTCATTATTGATCAAGTGCTATTTATTTTCCAGAGTATTTGATCCTGAAGCTTTTACCCCTTTCCCACTCGCCAAAAACCCCATTTAAACCTGCTAATAATTGGCTTTTCATGGCAGTGGGAAAAGGTTTAATCGGCATTTCGACCCGGGTCGACCAACCCTTCAAGCAACCTGGGATTTAAACGGCTCGCCTCCTATCGGCTTCATTGGGGAAAGGCAGACCCGGGTTGACGAGGTATTTTGCGTGATGACGTGGGCGTAGCGTGGGAGAGGAGTCAGTTAACAATTGTTAGCGGGTCTGCCCGTGGTTTTAAACATGGGTCAACCCGCTAGTTTCAGTGGGAAAGTAATATTTATTATACTACTTGTGCCACATTGGCCACGTTTACATGATAGATTTAATTCCAAATAAAACTTGATTTCACTTTAAAATGACCTTGTAAACACCTATTTCTGAATGGAAATGATTATTCAGAATCAAACTTCATTCTGGATAAAGTGGGTGGTTTGTTTTGACTTTAAAGCAGAGCTAAATAATTACACAATTGTCTAAACCTTTACTCCACTTTAAGTTAATCCTGGTCGTTCTGTGCATGCTCGTTCCGTTGTGTTGTGACGATGCACGTTTTCCAGGATGGCCCTTTGGAGCAAGTGTTGGACACTAACGAAGACGATTTATTTAATGGGAGCGTCAGGAGAATTTTTTTTTACTTCCGGTAGACGTATATACGTCACTTCCGCCTCCTGTCCAATCAGAACCCTTCCCAACTTCCCAACTCCAGCTTTTAAGCGAAATTAAATAAAGATGATTATATCTGTTTTCCATGTAAACCTCAATTTGGAATTACTCTTTCCATGTCAATGCTAAGGACAGTGCTTCTATTTTGAATTATTCAGAATAATCAATTCCAAATTAAAAAACATCATGTGACCACAGCCAGTGTTGGGCCAATAGTTTTTCCTTAATATAGACAATGAACTAGTGATCTAGTCTCTTCCGACTTGTGCTCGAGTCTATATCAAAGCACAGATTGATGTCCAGCCCAGCTAATATTTAGCATGCCTTGGCTGTTTTCTCTCTCTCCAGCCGCTTCTGCTCTGGGCCTTGTGGTGTCATTGTTGCAGCTAAAAAAGGTTGTGCTCTGGTGCTCAGCTCGCAGCCTGTCATTCAGACGTACTGCATTCTGCTGTCTGTTCTACATGCACGACGTGGATGAATCCTCCAGCCATGTTTGGCTGGTATTTCCAATGGCATGTGTGCATGCGTTTGTGTCTGTATGAGCAAACTGTGTGTATCCATATGTCACCTCACTACTACCGTGTTATCTGTAGAGTGAACTATGATTTTTTTCCCCCTCACCCTTTCAGTAAGTTTGCCATCATGTGCTGTTAATTTTCCACTTTTACTTTGCTTGAGTGTTCATTGCCAGCATCTGACCTACAAAGCACACAATTTAGGTTAATGAGATCAACTGTAACCACAGTATTTCTGGTGTGTGGACGGCAAGCATGTGATCCAGTGTAATTCATATCAATAGCGAGGGAGGAGCAGCTGACTTTGGCAGACACACGACAACAACATCCGTCCATCCGTCAGCCCACAGCCAGCTAACCATGTCCACACAATAACCTTTTTGGGCCTGCTGTTTCTGTTAATGTGGCTGGTGCTCGAATAAAAAAAAACAAACAAAAAAAACAAAACAAAACAAAGAAATGACACACTGCAACTTCATACTTATATGGTCCTGTGTTATAAATGGAAGATGAGTGCAAAACTCATCACTGTTTTGAAAAACTGGTTTCTTTATGAAACATCTGATAAGAAATGACTTTGCTTGTTGCCCACATAACATTTTCAGGCCCCTGGAGGAATGCTGGTGTAGATCCCCCTTATCTCCTACCATCTCCCTTCCTGCCTGAAGTGATGCAGGCAGCAGCTGAAGGGAGAGGAGAGCCCCTCAGACCAATTCCACTGAACTAGTTGCGAACAAATGATTGTGGATCGGTGGCAGTTTGGGTGAATCTATGTACAGTATATGGGAGTGTGCACATGCACATGATATGTTGGTAACTAACCGAGCATAGATGGATCCTACTCCGTGAGTCTTTCCCACAGTTCCTCCAAATTGGTTATGGGAGCAATCTTGCATTTGTAATATCCTTCAGTATTTTTCACTTGCTGATGAAAAGTAGAAAAGATATGCATGGCAGCTCAGATAAGACCTCAAGGGTTTTTTACCTCGAAATTGAACTTGTCTGTAGTGGGCAATTGTATACAAGCCAGGGTTTGTAAAATAATGCTTTTGTCATAAAAATGACGTTATAAATGCACTTATCTAAAAGTTTTTAGAAAACTTTTGTTTTGGAATTTTGTGAAGAGAACAAGAATTCTGCTGCATAATTAGTTATCCAGGATATTAACATTATCCTGGAAAATACTTTCGACGCAAAATATTTTTTGGAAATATGAAATGTTATAGAATATAGTGAAATTAACTCAAAGTGCCCCAAAGTAGAAAGCATTGTATTTGTTTGAGACAGTGATCAGATCAAGAGTTTCATGATCATGCTAAAAGTTAAGCAATTACGGAAGTTTTTTAACCCATAACAAGGCAGAGAAAATATTATGTAGTTAAAATCACTGAATCATTTGGTTAGTGTAATGGAATGACTTCTTGCAGTGCGGAAGTTTGTGCATCCAGTTGGTTTTCTTCAAGATGACATAACCTGCCCTGAAGACGTGGTATGATGGATGGATGGGGGGATGAATGAACAGAATGAATGACAAACTTCTCCCCTGATTCTCTTTCGACGGGACGTGTTGGTAAGCGGGACAGGCTGATGCTCCATAGCTGCATACAGTGGGCAGTATGTGTAGATTGAGACAGATGCTCTTGTTTCTTTGTCTCATGTGTACCACTGACAGAGATAAATGAGTCAATAGTGCTATTCTGGAAAGCAGGAGAATTGCTGTGGTGATGCATGGCAGTCTTTGGCTGTGCCAGCTGACCACACCTCTGCAAGATGCAAGATTTTAAAGCTGCGCAGTTTCGAATTTTGGTGTCAATGCATTTCATATCAGCGGAGAATAGATGTCATTTGCTCAAATGTGACATTGTGGTTTTCTCTTTGCTTGGAGTTTTATAATACTTACAAAAGTAAAGTATCATAATGTGAGCATATAGGGACTGATTGTTTAGGTTTCTTTAGGAATCGGTTTGCTGTGCGATTGCTCACTTGTGTGAAACATCCAAAAATTTCTGCCATTCCTTTGATTATAAATGATTGATTTGATTAAAGTAGACCCAAGACCACAACCTGTATTATAGTAATTGTAGTTTCAGGTAGTATTTTGTTAACCGTGGTATTTTCTCTGTGCTTCTGTCACCAGGCCCATCCGTGAATACTTCCTTCTTTCAGGAGCTGCTCATAGCTGCTGATAGCATCAGTCACCACTATCTTTTTACCGTCTCCTGTTAACCGTTCAGCCCATGACCGCCCCGACTCTTCCTTCTACAGTGATCGAATTTATCTCTCATTCTACTTTTCACAATCTCATTACGCTCATTACACACGCATTGTGAGCGCAAGCACAGGCACACACACACACACACACACACACACACACACACACACGCTCGTGCACACTCCCAGCTAGCCTCTGCCCATCTAATGTAATGTAACAGAACAACATATCTGTAGTACAGTGGGCTTGGGGTTTTGAAGCAAATATTTAGAAGCTAACCATATAAATGTGGGTTTTGCTGCACAATGAAAAATCACAAGTTTGTTCTTCTATGCTTTAATACTGAACGGTGTAGACGTTCTCACTTCATTAGGCTTTCCATTAGACTCATCTCCAAGTGTGTGTGAGATGTTAAAGAACCCACCTGTTACTTTGTGACCATACAAGTGTGTAAATGCCACAAACTGCTCTCCACTCATCATGCCTGGATGCTATTGCTCAGTTACACAAATGCACAAATCTGCACACCAGCAGAATTTCTTAGAATAACTGTACAGTAGCCAGCAAAGCTGCAGGCAGTCTGTTTTTTTTTTTTTTTTCTGAGATGCTTTCGTTATGTTTGTTTTGGCAGCAAGGAGAGACAAAATTCTTCTCCTGTCCTTCAGTGTTTTCTGGATATGTCCTTTAAAACAGCCCTGGGTGTTTTCATCGGTGTGTTTGATTGGATCAATGACTTTATTGTGTTTGATGATACAATTATTTTTAATGATAGGATTTAATAATGAGTTATCCTTGATAGCACTGGAACTGTGATGGATTTTGAACTTATAAAGAACTTGAGGATCTTTGTTTTCACAGTTCAGTTGAGTCTTGTAGTGTTGTTACAAGCTTCAATTACAGGAATAATTCAAGATATCAGAATCATATGCTGACAGCCTGGGTAGAATTATCTCTTTGCAAATTATCTTTACATCAAAGAGCATGATTTGATCAAAGTGAGATGGTTACAGGCACATGCATGCATGTGTCAACCAAGTCTGCTAGTTCTTGGCATCACAAGTTGATTTACAGATCAATTTAAACTGTACTGTGTATTGGCAGAAATCTGATAATGTCATACTTATTACAGTGTATGGACTAGAAATTCCAGATGTCACATTGTATTGTGACAATCTAAACAAGATGATATATAATGGCAGGGTTTTTGTGAAGTTTGTGAGAACTGAGTCGTGAATCTGGCCTTTTGTTTCCCAGTCTCCATCAAACATCAAACACCACTGGTGGTTATGCAACAAAGAAAACCAGCTGCCTGTTAAATTAAAAATAAAAGTGCTTCTGTGTACTGCTGCTTGGTGGTGCTTGTTCTAGGCTTTACTGAGCTTTTTTTTTTCTTCTTCCAGAAAAGAAGGCAGTGAAATAGGAAGAAAAACTAGCTACACTTCATATTGAACACACCATGCTAATACGAGACTCTCCATTGAGTAGAAATATAGAGTATTACTCTCTGCTTGTCTTCATGTTGTCCTTATTTTCAATGTCATCGACCTTTAGTGTCTCTCAACAAAAAATATGGTGTTCACTAGGAGTGACGCTGTCACAAGACACACTGACCCTTCATTTTAAAAACTGTTGGTATTTAGTGGGACAAACATGTCAATAACTGCTAAAGCTAAAGTTTCAGTTCATAGCATCTTTGTGTTTGGAGGTAAACTTCAGCACTTTGGGATTTCCTAAAGCCTTCTTAAGAAAACAAGCAACAATAAATGTCTGTTTTAATCACAGATCCTAACAGGTTGTTGTTGCCACAGGTAGGATATTTTAAATGGGGGATGGGGAGAATCAAAATGCAAATATCACAGTGTTGGGTTTGATGAGCATTTTATTTATTTTTTAGTTGGAATTTTTTTTAATACCTGATGTATGACCAGCAACAGTAACGGCAGCAGACCATGAGGTACAGGTAGTGTCTGCCAGTTTGGCTTTTTCCCTGTTTACCTCTGGCTGCTGTGTTTCACTGAAAGGCTTTTTCTTTGTGTGCCTACCACCCACTCGCTCCGGCTGCCTGTTAGAGGGGCCTCTGCTAACAACACCTGCGCCCCTAAGGATAAGTAGGGCCTCTTCAGTCCCCTGACACTATTTTCCCATGCGTAATGTATGTGCTATATTCCTTCTTTTGTCCTAAACCCTGCTGAACATGTATTATGCACACACACACACACACACACACACACACACGCATGCATGCATCGTGACATGATACGAGTGAGTACTAGTTTGTGGTTGGACCATTCTTCTGCGGCAGTCACCCGCTGTGTAAATCCCTGGGCCTGAGTTTGTTTTTCAGTCAGACCCCTGAAGGGACATCATGCACATGAACCTGGCATCTAGATGGATCTGGATGAAGACTTAGCCCCTCTGAACTCTGCTTTGAATACCTACATTACACTCACTCTGCAGCCATAGCAGTAATTGAATGTTTTTTTGTTTTTTTGTTTTTTTGGAATGAAATGGCGACATCATCCTGCAGCAGTTTTGGAACCTACATTGTGTTATTTGTAAATAATAAAGCTTCATCTCAGGCTCAAGCCTTTGTTATGTGGTCTGTGGTCAGGTAGTTGCATGTAATTATTTCCCAGCTCAAGGTTTTTTATTTTTTATTTTTTTGCAATTGTATTGGTGATGTACCTTGATTTTCATAAATATGCCACATCCAGCATTTGTTGGTTTGTATGCATGCATGCATGAGTGCGTATTGTTGCTCGGGCACCGAAGCCAGTGATCACAACAAACCAACAGAGTGTAGATTTATTTTTCTACTACATTTCCCTGTGAATTGTTTTTCAGCCAGTTGCACCTGAATATTGACTCTATCACTTTGCTTAAGTTCAGCTACACTGGTTGTAAACAGCGCCAGCTCCTTCTGTTTATTACATGGAAATGTATTGTTTAACATAAAAAGACACTACCTGTCATCTCTAAGAGTCTGCAGTGGTGGAGAATCTCCTAATTCTCTCTTATTTGGGGTGGAAAAACTATGCAGGTATGCATACAGAAACACGTCACAATAAAGGACAGAAAAATTAAATGAAAGATTCCGTCTGTCAAAAACGTCACATCCTGTAGTTATTTTTCATTTTATACAGTGTTTCTGTGTTTGTTGTTCTGTCATCTTTTCGTATACATATATAGCATATGCTATAGTAATAAGAGCAAAGATTTACCTTTTTTTTTATTATATAAATGGAAAGAAAAATGTAAGTGTATGTGAAGAATTTTTGTGTAACATCATTTTTGAGTTTTCTTCTAATAAACAAAATAGGAATAATCTTTGATTTAAAATAAAAAAGGTTTGGGTAATACTTTAAATAATGTTATCTCAGGGACGAAGGGAAATGTGACGTATACCTGAGTGATATGTTTTACCCACAGTGGCTCTCTACAGGTAAATAATATGTCCACTGTTTATTCTTGTTTTCGAGGAGACGCCTCACAAATTTCTCTACAAGGAGAGAAAAACAAGCCTGGGGGAAGGGTGTTTGTTAGAGAGATCTGATCTGAGGGAGGGAGGAACAGGAAGAAGGGATCACGGTGCTCTTTACTTTGGACCGTTAAATCCACGTGGTTTGGTCGGGATGCTATGCTAATTGTTTCCCTCGTAGTGGCCATGTGCCTCCGCCATCTGCTCTCGTTCTGTCCTTTATGTATTGTCCCTCACATCGAGGCTTTTCTCCGAATTTTCCTTTCATTGCATTTTCCTTCTACCCTCCTCTTCAGTTTCAGCCCATAGCTTGGGCCCCACTCCCTCTCCCCCTCCCTACGTCCACTTCTCTTGTGCATCTGGATCAATGCGTTTTGATATGTTGCAGCAGCTTCGCCCCTATTCCTCCCTCTCATCACCAGTGGACACACGACATCCCTGTACACGACCGACGTGGTGCCTGTTTGTGTCCAGATCACTTCAGGTGCTGCTATGCGGGAAGTGAATGCATTTCTTCTTGGTGTAGTTTAACTTGCTGATGTCTACATTCATTCGTACTGTATATAAGACTCATGAGGAACACACACATAATCTCCCCTCATTCTCTGCTCAACAGTTAATAGTGTGTGCTTATGGCAAATCTCTTTAGTCTGGCAGTTATTGGAACTAAGATTTTAATTAGGGCAGGTTTTACAGCAATGCATGCAGCGTTAGCAATTACAACGGGGGCAAGTTTGAAGGATGGATTGGAAAGCAGACACAGAGCCATCATCCTAACCAGCCTGGTGTATCAGTCCTGTCTTGTGAAAACCAATGTAAACTGTACAGTGTAATATAGTATGCTTGCCATTTCTGTTCAGTCCAGACCAGGAAAGGATCTCTCTATACTTTCATGCTGGATTAATTAAATTTTTGAGGGACTAACTGGCTGGTTTATGAGCAATAATCAAATTAGTTGCACTTTGTCAAGGATTTGCCGTACTTTATTGCTGTCATATTGCCATAAATATCTCACTTTATTGAAGTGAGGAACTGTAGTGATAGATTGGGACAGCAGGAAAAACAAAATGTGGAAACATCATGTCAGTCTGATGTATCCATGTAAAGAGTTTGCAGAATCATTGTAGCTTTCAGTCTTGTGCGCCTCATGTTGTCATTTTCAAGTTGTTACAAGAATGTGTGAAAGAGAAGTTAAAACCAGAACGATCTCACTGGAAATATAAATTATTTTTTTTTCATTTTATTTCTAGTAAACAGATGTGCATATGAAAGTGAAACCATGTAATTCAATCTCTGAGTATATTTTACAACTTTAGTTTGGGTTTAATTTCTGGGAAATGTTAACTTTCATTGTGTTTTGGCTGTGTGTAGACTAGTACATTATTGCTAGTTTCTGAAAATGAATGTCAGGTGCATCTGGTTCTCCCGTCCCTTCAGTAGTCATGATGCTGTATCGCTCCATAGAATCACTGCATTCAGAATATACATGCACAAAATCATCGACTTAGATTTCAGTTGCATGTTCATAATTGTTTACGTCTGAAGGAGAGGCTTCAGCCAATAAACAAACGGATTACTTTACAGCTGCTTGTTTGCTGCATGTGCAAACAATCACCTTGTTCTTGCAACACACAACTAATTTGTGCTATAGGCTGTCAACAGTTGGTCTATGTGTGGATGGAAAACATTTTTTTTAATTCTGTAATTTTACAATAAGATATATATTCTCTGACAATTATTTTGTTCAGTTTATATGATTTTGTTTGCTTTCTGTGATGATTCTCAGACTATGTCAGTGTCCTCTCCAGGACTTGGTGTCTGTACTGTGATTTATTTGATTGAAGAGTAGCAGAAATGCTGATGTTAAATTCATTGATTTTGCTCAATTCACACAGCTGCTCCAAATAATTAAATGGGTCAACAAAAATAATCACCAGAGTTTAACAGATCACGTCCCATTTAAACTATAAATCTGAAGAATTCGTGCAGAATTGCTATGAAGTCTCTGTATTACTTTAGCAACTGTTGGTTTTTGTCCTCAATTTCCTTTTTGATGTCAAACAAACTCTCTGTCCAAACAAACAGGACTTCCCATCAGATAGTTGGACTCCTAAAATAAGGAACTTAAAGAAATCCCCTCTTCCCTCCCAGTTTCTTAAGAATTTCAACAAAATGTAAGTGTAGGCCTTTTCGTGTGTGACTAACACTCTCCATAATCAGCCTCTGCACACCGACCCAGAAGACTCCTGGCCAGGGAGCTTGGCTATTTTCCTTGGCTGCCTGCATTGCTGATGGAAAGATGGCTCTCATTGAGGTCAAACTGAGGCTCTGTCAACTTGAAGTGAGGTTGAGAAGGAGGACGCTGTTGAGAACCACTTGTTTTGTGGATAAAAAAAAAAAAAAAAAAAAAAAATATATATATATATATATATATATATATATATATATATATATATATATATATATATATATATATATATATATATATATATATGGAGTACAGATAAAATATATTCTCTCTTATTTTTAGATTGTATATGCAAAGCCTGTTCCAGGACAAGTGGCTCTTTGAACTCACACTGTTTGGTTATTAAGATTTTTTTAGTTATTAAGACATTGTGTTCCTTAAACATGCAAGAAATTAATTTTTTTTTAGCAAACCTGTGTTGAATCCACTTTCATATATTGAGCCCTGCCTCTTTTGATCCTTGTTGAGCCACCACATATTTTCATTCCAATGTTTTTGGAATAAAAGTTATCACATTATCAGCAGCTCTGTTTGAAGTTCCTATAGTGTTTAATACTCATATATGCGATAAATTCAGAGCAGTGGTGACACACTCTAAATACAGTTTCATTCATGGTTGGCAACTGTAACACTTTGCTCCAAGCTTGGACTCAGGGATCGAGGGCAGGAAAGCAGAGTCAGTTGTCTTTGAGGAGGGAAAAAAAAAAAAAATCTAAACTCCACGTGTCTCCATCGTGTGATCTGTGTACCATATCTCTAGTGTGTTGTGTCCGTGACAGGGGGAAATGTCTGTATGTGACCCTTTGTGGCAAGCCTGTGCCTCCCCTTAATTATGAAGAATTTCCCTCCTTCCTTACAGTGAAATCCTTCCTTCGCGTGTAGGATCTGCGATTAATGAGGAGCTGGGCAGAGTGAGAGTTCATGGACTTGTCAAAGAGCAGATAGGGCACATTTTGGAAAATCACCAATAAGAAAATGATTACAAAGGCTTTGGATTCAATCTCTGCAGCTTTGTTTAATGTAACCTAGCACCTGTCCTTTTTTTTGTGCCTCTTTGAGTTCCCCTGGTAATAATTAAATTTTTTTCATTATCTTCACTGAAACTTCAAAATTGACATCTGTGATTCGGCTGTGCTGGATTTGGTGCATTTTGTTGTTTTTTTTTGTTTGTTTTTTTTGCTGTCAGCCCCTCTCTGCTTCCTGTACATTAATGTATGAGCGTACGCACACATGTATTTTTGTGTGTCTTCCTGTGCACCGGAGCTCTGCTTAGAGCTATGCTGTGAATATGAAATAGGACAGCTAGCATCTGCACTGCAGCCATTCTGCCCTGGCCCCCACATTGTGAGTCCTGCTCAGTGCAGCTGGCCAGCCAGCTCAGACGCAGGAGCATGAAACCTCTGTGTGTTGATGAGAGAGAGGGTCATGTTTACTTGGGTCTGCTCCTTTGTTTGTGTGGCTTAATTTCCTTGTTTGCTATCCTTTTGTTTTCTGAAATACTTGGCTTGTGTTTGCCTTCTTTATCTCATCTATCACCAATAATCACTCTTAAAATGTATCACCTTTTATTTATCCAATATTTATATATTGCTGATTACTTGGTGTTCAATTCAAAGTGTTCTCAACAGGAAAACATTTTCAGCAGGGGGTTCCTCAAAGAGATGATCAAATTTGACTGGTTTGAACAAAGTGATATCCAGTTTACAAACATAAGAAGAGTAATTCACATCTTGAAACATTTTAACAGCCTTGTTTTCATATTTTCCTGAGAATATTTTTAAATAATTATTCGGATGGAGGAATTGTTGTCAACTCATTTTCAGTTGGTTGACCCATTAGATCTAAATAAACAGTTCTGTCCCCCGTAATTAAAATCCCCCCCAAGTGCTTAAAATGTGTAGAGGAAAGACAGAAGTTAAAATAACCTGTTAGTACAGTTCCTGAGAGGCATGAAGATGCTGTCAGCACTCTGGCCTAACTTTGAAAAACCCTGCTGTGTTTCAGTGCTGCGCTTTATTATGCATAGTTTGCATTTTCTTCCAGGAGAAAATGTGTGTTGGGCCATAAACGTTAAATTTGGCCAAGTATTAAATTAGGTCTTAGGTTGTTTTTTGGTCATAGAATATTAAGATTTGTTTCTTGGTTTTACCTTTGTAGGTGATATTTGAGTAGCTTTAAAACAAAACTTAAATTAAAAAAAAAAAAAAAAAAAACCCTCTTCATGCAGTTATAGGACAATCAATTAAAAACTAAACACAATGAAATTCTGAAAATAAAGTTTGATCTTCAAGGGATGTACACATGTACCTAGCCCACACCTTGTACTCACAAATATACATCAGTCTATGAGAACAGAGTTTGTAGCAGCCCGGGTATTACAGTCTGGGTCATGTGTACTGAACCCAAAGCCCTTTTAATACAAAGAAAGGAGAAGACAGCGAGAAGACAAGAGGTAAGAAAGAATGAAATATAGAGTAAGGAAAGAGGAGGACAGTATCTGTGACAATCAGCCCCATGATAAACATTTTCTGTCAGCTGAAGGCAGAAGGAGTACTTTGAGTTCTCGCTCTGCATTTTTTGTTTCTTTATGTTTCTGTGGCTAATATGAGGAAACAATCAGCTTTTGAATCAGAAGGGGAAGGCTTAAAAGCACCATAGTCATGACTGGGCCACCACGCAGCACCACAGATTAAATTACCCAGATGAAGAGGGAAAATTATAAAAGCACACCTACAATCCATAGTCCTGCACTCAGGTGCCCAGTTAAACATGTCAAATCACTGTCTGCAGCTCTTTGTGGCTGCATGAGTGTCTTTGTGAGTGTGAAGTTGAAATGTAGAGAAGCAGAAATATTTCATTTATTTGTTTGGCCATTCAATATTGTTTGTGGCATATTAGTAGTTTGAACAGCAGGAAAGCCTTTGGGTTGCTTGACTTTGTCGCTTCCAGTATTCTGGCTTATAGCTTTCTGTTGTTCTCTGGGTGAGTGAGACGGAAGTGAGTTATTTTAGCCATAAGGCGGGACATCACATTTGCTTTCTTGCATTTGATTAACAATAAAATATGTGAAAGTTGTTGCTCATAACAGCTTATGATGATCAACAGCTGCAGAAACTCCATCAAGCTTAATTTGAGACCAAAGGAGTCTGCAAAATAATGTTTGCCACTGGTTGTGTCTCGTCTTAGTCTACATTGCTTGATGCATGTGTCTGTTGAGGAAACGCCACAGATTTAATGACTGCTGGATGTGCTGCTGATTTTTTGATGGTTTTCTGAAGTGTCTGTTATCATGAAGAAAGCCTTTAGAAATGAATGTAAGTCAATGTATGGTTCCCATATGACATATAAACATTGTGCGCGTTTGTGTGTGTGTGTACTGTCGGCCTGCATGTACGTGTGCGTTCATGCACTTCTGTGCAGAGGAGTGTTGTGATTGATCCTCTGTGGTTATGTGAGGGGAAATCATGAGGCCAGTGATGCAGGTGTCTCACTCTCTAGATGAATGTCACCCTTTGCCCCTTTCTATCACCTCCACACGATTGCCAAAAAAGTCTAGTCAGCAAAAACGACTGGACCACTCGCTCGGTGCATGTGCACACACACGCATGGGGACGTGCGTCTTCAATACCAGAGAGGGAAAGGCTCTATGTTTATTTCTGTTATTTCTATTACTTGTTTTGCTTACTTTTCACTTTGTGTGAGAGAGAATCTGTCGACTTCAGCTCAGCGTGCTGTAATGTGTCTGGATGAATCTGCATGGTTTTGTGTGTATTGTGCATTCCCAGCTCGTCTTTGTTTGTATTCCATATTTGCATGTAGTTGTCAAAAAAAAAAAAAAAGAAGGGCGAAAAAGAAAAACTGCAGCCAGTGTCAAATGCTGGAGCTGGTTGCAGTGTGACAAAATTAAAGATGTGACATGGCAGAGGGGGAAGGAAGATCGGTGGGTGTGGAGGGTTTAGTGAATAGAGGGCTGTAACAAAAGAGGTTCCACTACACAGCCATGACAGAAGATGAGTTGGGAGGGTGTTGGCTATCGAAGTGGTGCAGGAGAAAAATATTAAGGGAGTGGCGACAGGAGTCATCAGTGGACCGTATTGATTGCATCTGTAATGAGATCCAGTGGCTGGGTTTCTCCAGGGGCAGAATTGTCACCTGGAGTTAGATGCTACAGCTGGGTGGGACGAGAGACGGGGTCAAGAGGCTCAGCGAGAGCAGAGTACGAAGTCAGAAAGAATGCAAAGCTTAAACGGACTACAAAAATGAAGGTAGTGACTCAACGATGAAACGCAAGATAAGACATAAATGATGGCCAGAGGGGGAATCTAAGAAAATGCCTGTTGGGAACATACAGCTAATTACTGCAGACAGTCTTTGTCTGGACTTATCTCCATGGTAACAGGATGGGCCAGCCGTGCTGGCCATCACACAGAATGACATAGAGAAGGAAATCAATGAACAGACAGACAAAGCAAGAAGCATAACTGTACTCATTGCATCAAATTTACCTTTTTATTGTGTTTATCTTCATGTTGACATTTGTTTAAGTCATGCATGACCTCTAACTCATTTTGCCTGCACCAGAATAATAAGTGTAATGATGAAAATTAGAGGTCTGGACTGGGTAGCAATAGTGTTTTCATGTTTTCAGATTTCTCAATATCGATAAGTTGCTATGGTTGATTCTGTCACAATAGGATCTCAAGAATAGATACATCTCTAGCTTTAGAACTCACTGACAAATATTTTTGTGCAAAGCAAAACTCTTTAACTCCCTATCATGTTTTTTTTTTTTTTGCTGTCTAGTAGCAGCAGCATTATTAGAATATGAATATACTTAACAGTTGCATAGTGAGTGCATTGCGGAATAATGTTGTGAGACACTGCTGTGCATGTTCCTATTCAACCCCAGTCAGATGAGGACTGCATGTTTTTTCAACAGCATTTTCCATAGCAGCACCGCAGGTAGTGCAGACAAAGTGTTTTCATTTAACACGTCTTTTCAGTGAAGTTGGAGACAGTATACAGTACACATTAAGACTGTCTAATAGGAAGGTCTTCCTCCATTTGTGAAGGCAGATTGATAGAGTACTATTGTTTATGTGAGTGAACTGGTGGGCATGTCCAGACAGGCTTGCAGATATGTGGAAGAGGTGTGGCAGGAATAAAAATGTGTGCTTGATGAATTTCAATGGAATGGCTGAACAAAACAGCCAAGCACAAAAGATACACACTGATTAAACTAAATTATATTAATTTTGCAACTTTTCTTCAGGTTTTCCTTTGTGTCTTCTAACTTTTCTTTCCCAACAAGTAGTGATTAAAGACACATTAAATTAAAAAGCTTTTGTCTTTTCAACCAATTCCAACCATTAATAACATAATATAGTCTGTAGAGTCATTTAGCCTTACACACACACACACACACATACACACACAGGAAAATGTTTCCTTATTTAACTTTTTCCTTTGACATCACTTTCGTTGCTTCTCCCAGCTTTTTGTCCCGTCACTTTTGGCACAGCAGATCCACCCTGAAGGAAGTGTTTCCAAATTTTGACATGTCAACATTTCAACGCTGTTGTCTGCCTGTGTCTGTGTACCATCACCTGCTGAATACTGTGTGTTCAATAAAGCCATTACAGCCCAGTGACATGAAACAGCAGCTCTCAGTGGTAAACCACCCACTTTCATTACTGAGTGATGTGCGTGGTGTCTGTGTGTGTGTGGTGTCCAGAGATGAGTCCCTGTACAAAGCTGGTCGGCAGACATGCATAAATGTCTTGTCCAAACATTTACTGTTTTGGAGTCAGGCTTCAGTGGGTGAGTCATGCACACACTGTAAAGAGACACCAAAGAGAGTCATGGTCGTCATTGTCTTGGTGACAGATACACAGGGCGATATAAATAGGGCTGATGTAGAGGGAAAAGATATATTGAATGTCTTTCAGTTTGTTATTCCTGACTCTTATTGCTGAGTAAACTTGATTTTCAAGTAGTGATAAAAAGAGCGATTTCTAAAGAAATCAGATTGGTTCTCATTTCTGAAGGGCATATTTCAATAATGATGCTTTCATTATATTCAGAGAAGCTTTACACTGGTCTTTGTGTCATACAGCTCTGCTGTGGTTCCCTGTGCTAAGGTGATGAATGTATTATAAATGTGCTGGATGTATCATCAGGTGACACTTGTTCCTTGGACAGTAGATACTGAAATGAAGAGTTACCTGGATCATAAAATAAATGGAAGGACACAAATGGGAGAGGTCGATAAATTTGTTCTGAAGTTAAACTATCATCTCCTTGAGCACCCCCCCCCCCCCCCCCACACACACACACGCACACACACATACCCATTATTCATTCATCCAATTGATCATTGTTGCAGAGTCTTTACTTCATAACAGCAGGAAAAAAAAAAAACAATATGAAAGATGCTTGAATACACTAAAATGCACACTTTGAATGGGATGGCTCTTACACACAGTAAGACTAAAAGTGAACTATGACAGTGAGCAGATTAAGAACATACATTCAAAAACTATGCCATTAATCAAGAAAACTGTCAATTCCAAAAACAGAAACGCACAATAGAAATATCCCTCAAAAGGATACTTAGTTCAATAAGTACATGCCAGAGCCTTTTTACTTTACATTCATTTTAAGAAAATGAAACTGAAGTCCAGCTTTTACCAGATAATGTCTGTACTTCTGCTTGAATGAAGACATTGTGTTCTTTTGCCACCTCTGTTAAGTCAGGAGAGGGGGCTGTTTTTCACAACATATAAGCAAAAGACAGACAGCAGCAGTCATAACAGGCATATTAAGTCTACTGTGAGGTGTTTTGGCCAGAATAAAGTGCTGTTCTTTCATAAAAAGTCTGGCAACAGTGTCATTTTGAAATGGAAAATTCATTAGAACCTTATCTTTTACAGCGTCTGTTTTGTTCTCCTGTTTTATCTCATCACTCTCACTCTGTCTCTTCTGCTTTACCTTATTTACCCTCTGCATTCCCTTCTGTCCCTTTCTCTGTAACCATAAAACAAACGTTTGCCTTAGCGTGCATGTTGGATTTATCTGTGTGTATGTGATTGCTTGTTTTCGTTGGTGCTTCTGATCATAGTGTCATTCCTCCCCTCCCAGCAATCAGCATGTTTTTGTTTACACTCTTTCCCATCCCCCATTTTCTCTCCTGTACTCTCCCAGGGCAAGTGTCTTACATCAGATCACTCGAAGCATTTATAGCAAAGCTTTTGAAGCTTAGGACTCCCACTGTGGCCAAATATAGTAAACGTGAATCCAGCAGCCGTGTGTGTGCATGCTTGTGTGTGTGAATGAGTATGTATGTGCTCTTGTTCTCCTGAGTAAACGGCTCTTGGGTAAAAACGTGTTTGTTATTGTTCCCAGCTTTTTGCCTGTAGACAACACTGCCAATTAAAGGGGAGGTTTTATGTGTTAAGAGCAGGAAGTGTTGTGTGTGACTGCTTGCTATTGGCTGCCCGGTTTCTCCCATGTTCCCTCTCTTGGGACTGAGCAGCCAGGGTGCTTTACTGCCACGGCCAAATGAAAGGTAAACACAACACACCTTTGATCAGGCTTTGCATTCAAAGCCACTGAACGTGTGTGTGTGTCTATGTCTGTGTGTGTGCGTGCGTGCGTCTGTGTCGGGAAGCAGTAGGCAAATTATTGAATGACACAGCGAGGTTTACATAAGTGTGTTTGTTTAGCTTAATGAGAGATAACCTCTCCAGGATGCTGCTGTCTCCACCTCCTCCTCTCGTTGGACCGCGAGTGAAATCATCCCTCCATCCATGCCTCCTTCCCTCCATCCCCCTCAATCCAGTCAGCATGAAAACAAAACAAGGGGTTGTATGAATGAAAGTGGGAGGGGCTGAGTGGCCTAGAAAGGCAGGCAGAAAGATAGAGACATAGATAGTGGTGCAGGGCCGGGTGAGGCTGTGGTGTAGAGAAGGCAGAGTGGAGAGCACAGTGGAGCAGGCGGCGGCGGAGGAGGAGGGGATGAATGAATGAGTGCGCTGACTGGAGCATGTTTGGTATAGGAGCTAGCTTGGTGGTATCGTGAGCAGAATGAGGAATAAACCTTCCTTCTGCAGTGGTGCTGATATTGTACTGTAGCACTGCCTGCTGAGGTGGTTGTGCTGTGTCACTGAGAAACAGGAGACACAGCTGCACATCTTAATGTTTCTGCAAAGAACAGAGAAACTGATGTAAACATAAACAGGTGACTTGTGACCATATTTCCATATTTCAAAATTTAAGTTACTGAATTGATTTCCTTTGTGAAGTAATTTGTTTTGCACTCATTCTATCTAATCATATTACTACATATATTGCATAAATACATATAAGCTGAAGCCTTTAAGATATGACAAGGTAATCATTTTTATATACATAAAATGTCAATGTAAAATTATTACCTTCTCATATCTCACAGGCTTCAGCTTTAAGCAAATTCTAATTCCCTCAGAGCAGCAGCAGCAATTTAGTCTTTTCCTGGCATGCTGGCTTCTTAGCTGCGTCTGCCCTCTGTCTGCCCCAGCAAGGCCAGGGTTAACCCCGGGTGTCTCTCCTTCCCAACATGGAAGAGGCCATTGAATAGCTGCCTCCACCAGCCAGCAAACACATTGGCTGAAGCTGAGGGTGGATCTGGGGCTGCAGTTGCACTGCGGCGTGGATCCTGAGCTGGAACGGGATTGCAGCCCTCCCAGCTCTGTTATGTGATGCTGCGTCCGCAGTGTGTACACATGCAGCAGACAGACGAGAGGGGGAGGGCTGGAGAAGCGCCATGCATTTTTCTCTGTGGGTCAGAGTGTGCATGCTGTGGTGGCTTCACAACTCATGTACAGTGGAAACAAACAATCAAAAAATGCAGTGGAACGGTCCCTAACCCATGAACAACCTTAGAGATCGGTGCTTTTGCTTTTTTTTTTTTTTTTCCCTACATTAGTTTTTCTTCTGGCTCTTCATGGTTTTAACCCCAGTTCCCCTCCTTTTTTAAACCTTGTTATCCCACCCTTACCGCCCCCCCCCGCCATGCCCCTGTCTGTCCCTCTTCTTTTCGTCAGGCAGTACAATGGGCAGCCTGCCCATACTGAAGGGGGTGGGGTGGGGGTCCTAGATGTATCCTTGGCAGTGAACTATCATGTGATGTCCTCACAGAGGTGGCACCCCCCCCAAAGGCTGGCAAACTGTGCCCTCATTGCACTTTGCAGCTACTCAACAGTGTGAAGTGCTCTTAAATCGTGTTTCACCTCGTCGTTTCTCAGCTGCGACGGAGAGCTAAACCAAAATGTCATGGGAATTAAAAAAAAAAAAAAAAAAAAAAACTTAATGCTTATGCTAATGGACCACTTTCTGCCTGTCAAGAACCTAAATTTGGATGAGATACTTTTAAAGCAGTTTGTAGCTTGTTATTAGTCATTAGTTAACATGCTTTGGTTCAGTCAGTACACAGTGTTGAAGAGGTTTGATTAACACACAGCCATGAGCAGCAAACTCGGTTGGAGGATAGATGCGGGCAGAATGTCTGTTGCACTCAGGTGAAAATCACCCTGCTGTCTGAAGACGAGAAAACATTTGTCATGATCTGACAGAATTTCCCTTCACTCCCTCTCAGAGGATTTCAGTCTAAACATGAGCTCACGTCCACAGTGATCGCTCACTAACTGGTGAGTTAGGGCGATTCCTTATGTCCAGTTTATATCCAGATCATATGCATGAATGGTAAAAAGGTCATTGCCTTGTATGAAGTGAGATCTAATTAGTCTTAACTGACCTACAGACAAAGCAATAACAGTAGTTTATTAGTCCATTTCAGGTCACAGGTTGGCGCTGCAGCTAATTGGATCACAGCTGACACTCACTCTCTTTGATAAAATGTTGTTTTCCAATAGATTAAATTAAACCTGACATGATTAATAATTCCCTGCATTCACACAAACTTTAGTAGCTTTAAATAATCAAATTTGATTATGAAGCACCGTTTTATATGGCTTCAACTAGTTCTGTTTTACTTTTAATTTTAGTTTCTTGACCGATCAATATCTCACAACTTTTAACACTAAATGAACACATGCATAAGTAGAAGTGTTAAATTTATTGCCTACAACCAACTTGTTGATTTTGCATTTTTTTAACATTGTAGATTCTAGTAACTTAATAATAAATAACGTGATTGGCATCATTAGATGTTTGAAAGGAAGCAAAGTGAATGAGGTGAACACCAGAGAGGAAATCATTGTTTTCACCACGCTAATTTGAAGTATGGGTTCGTCCTTTTCCTTAGGGTAAAATGTATTTTTTTTTGTGATTGTTTGGCTTCGGTTCTCTGCTTATGTTTGAATGAGTGGAGTAGTTATGCAGTAAAAAGGCAATATGGAGGTGTGGTGTCTTGTGGAGACTACTAGTACACATCTATCTGGTTCATTCAATATAAACTTTCTGATCACATGATTTACGCTCTCCTTGTTGAATGATGAAATATAAAGATCCCAGAAAACTCCAGTGCTCTTTATTTTTTACATCACCAGGCCTCTGCAGGATATTTATCTATTTTGGATGAAGACCAAAGCCCTTCCATTGCATATGCCGTCCAGGCATTTTTTTATGAAGTCACAATAAAGCATGTCTATGTCTATGACCTTAAATTAACCCGTTCCATCTTTTTTCCTCTCCTCCCTCTTTTCAGTGTGTCTGGACAACTGCAAACACGGTGCATGCAGCCTTCAGGGTCAGTGCTGTCATGACCAGTGCCTCGGTGGCTGTTCTGAGCCAGGTAACGCCAGCAGCTGCGTCGCCTGCAGGAACCTCCAGCATGGAAGCACCTGTGTGGATAAATGTCCTCCAGGATTCTATGTCTTCAGGGGCTGGCGTTGTGTTAGCTTCTCTTTCTGCCAGGTTGGTATTAGTGGAATGCCTGATCCAAAATTGAATTTTCTACAAAACACAAATGCCCATGCTCTTCTCTATTTTCACATTGTCTGTGTTCTGGGCTTATTTTCAAACTCAGGAACTACACAACCAGTGCAAGCAGACTAAGAAGCGGATGCAGGACCGGGAGTCAGGCTGCTATGAATATGTCATCCACAACGGGGCCTGTATCCACGAGTGTCCTTCTGGATACACCATAAATTCTACCACGTACGTCCGGGTCACACACAAACACCCACTCCTTTAATGCCACCATCAACACTGCTACTTTATTGATGGTGGGCATCATGACATGATCAGAGACGCAACCCACAACAAATCATCCTGCCGCTTCAGACAAACAATTGCACTGTTGTCAGTGAACACTTGTACACAAGAGATGGTAACGTTATCAGTTTCTCAATGAAAAGACTCATTTTCTCAGGAAAGCTTCAGTCGGTAACAAATAACGGAGATGTAGCATATTCCTCCCATTAAACATTTGTAGTTCTTCAGCAATAAAACACAGCTAGATTATTTTCAGCCATTATGATCAGTCCCAATACAGCACATCAACATGCACTTTTCTACAAGTTTGCAAAATTTTCCTGATTTAGTTATTGTTTGAAAAAGTTATTATCAAGTGCAGTCTCATACTCCTTGAGGAAGATGGGTTGGTGAAGTGTTTTTCTGTCATAGGTTCACACTTTAGAGTAAGGACATTAAATATATAAAGCCTGAAAAGAAAATGGGAGGTATTAAGATTTGAATCTCTCGTGGTTTGCACGTAAAAAGATCTGTACAAATTTAGCTTACAGTTGTTTTTGATGACCGGTATGGTACTCAAAACTGTAACCTGTGTGAGTCTCGCAGTGAAAAAAACAAAGGAAAGAAACAACTTAAAATTACTTGATACAAAAGAAAAATTAGACAAATATGGACATTTTCATAAAAGTTCTTAAGTAGCACTAAATAGTTTCCATATTGTTGTGAGTCTATAGAAAATGTGTGCAAAAATATGTCCTCTAATCTGAGCTGCTCGAAATGAGTCCTTTTGTGTTTTCACAGCCTCCATCACACTTTGTTCTCTGTGATCACACAGCTGCATTCAGTCAAAGTTTTATTAAACTCACATCGGGTAACACACAACCCAACGCAGCAGTTTGCAAATTCAGTATGCAGATCTCATGAGTCAACATTATCTAGTCAAACCTTATTATAGAAAATACTTTTAAATTTTCTTTTTTTAGAGACAGTGCCGAATACTGTCATGTGAAAAACTTACACCCAGATAAACAGACTGCTGAAATTTTAAAAGTTTCACAAGATTTTACAGTTTAGATTTATTAATACTGTTGTGAAAGTTTAAGAAAGCAAGAAAAAAAGAAAAAAAATGTTTTGTTCAAAACCAATCTGTAAACTATTCCATGAATTTTGTAATACAAACTTGAAAACTTCTCTTTCGAGGTCAGTCTGAACCTTTGCTACAACTTACTGTAAGCTGTCCAAATATCTGAGGCCGTGCTGATCCTGTTTGTATTTCGAATGACAGACTAAATCAAAAGAATTTTGACGCAAAACTAAACATGTAGAGATTAATCAGAGGACAGAGGAATACCAACTTCTCTGCTGATAAAGTACCTTTGATTCTCAGACGTTCAAAAGAAGGTGCTACAGAAAGACTCACTGTCAATTTACCTGAAAGCTCAATGGACTTTAAAGTTCATTCTATTCTAAAGTAAATTTAATATAAATAGCATACATCAGCCACAACAGTCATATAAAAATCCTTTATGGCTTTCAGCTGGTCATGTTTAACCCTCGGTTTGGTCTGCACATGCAGCAATCGAGGCCACGACCTTATTTAGCATTCTTACTTGGACTAAAAGTGGGGTAGAGAAACATTGCAGGCTTATTGATTTAGTCTCAGTTGTTGTTGCTAAAAGAGGTAAATATCTGTTTGTTTTGAGGGCTAGCATGTGTTTTTAAAGCACTCTTGTTTACTTGCTTTCAAAACACACTCATCATTCATCATCATTTTTGCCTGTGAGGAAAACACACTTTCCTTTCGCCAGCTAAAATATTGTTACATTTCTATTTGTGTCCCGTCACATCTGACAAAACAGCCATCACAAGCGTGCCCAGACCAGCTTTGATTATAAAAAGACCAGTCGCATATTTTGAAAAGGTGTGGAGAAGAATAAATACATTCTCATGGGTTGTTCAATTTAATAAAGCTAAAGAGAGCGTTAATTTGTGGGGCTAAGAAGTGTCTTTAAGCATGTTTATTCTCACAGGCGCATGCTGTGTGCTGGAGGTCACCGCGCAGCTTAAAGCCACAGATGGCTGAATGATTGATGGTGTTTTCATGTTTCTGGTTCACCTGTGTGTACACATGTGTGTTTTTGCATACATGTTTTTTTGTTTGTTTGTTTGTGCATACATACATGCATGCATTTGAGTGTAACTGTGAGCAAAACATGTTTGGGACTGTGCTCCCACTGAAGGCTGTACCTGGGAGAGAGGGAGGCAGGAACGTGTTCAGTTAAATTTAGTTGAACTCTGCTTACATAGCTATATGTACAGAGTAGTTAGTGTTTCAACCTGACATGACTTGGATGAAAATGTTTCTTATGACAGAGAAAACTGACTTTCTCTTGCATGCTGACTGCCTGAAGGGATTATCAGGTGCTTAGACAGAAAAGAACATTGCTTTAAACGTCAGTCACACACCCCGAGGCATAAAGCAGAATGGCATCCTTTATGTGTGTCTTATTGTTTAGGCGTGTGCCTGCACATAAATGTACAGGACTGTGTGTGCTATCTGAGGGCTAACATTGAGAATATTTTCCAATAATATGATGTCACTAGTTTTTACTGATCAATTAACTCCATGCAAAATAACTCAAATCTGTATTTTAAGTGAGCACATCTGACTTTAAAATCATCTCGGTGCACTTTGAGGGATCTTGGCAGGTCAGCTGATGTTGGTATCAGGGCTCTGTGAGGGCCTAACCATCTGTGGCAGGACGCCTTGTTCTCTCTGCAGCTTAAGACACGTCTTTATGGCTCGATCTGTATGTTTGGGCTCGTTGTCATGCTGCAGAATAAATCTGGAGCCAGTCTAATGCCTCCCTGATGGCACTGCATGGTGAATAAGAAAAACTAATCATCTGAAGTAGCTAAAACATGTGCATGGTTTGTGTGCGTGCTTTTATACACAACACACGTCTGTTGCTGTGTGGGGTTTGCTGCGGTGTTTTGGTTATAGCAGGAACGAGCGTCATCAGAGTGGTTTAGTCTGGCAGAAGCAAGTCACAGAAAGATTCACGCACACGCTAAACAACAGAGAAAGACACACGTGTGCTGTTTCTCTGTCTTATCGAGGAAATTGCATCCACTTACATTCATTTCATCAAGACATAGTATGAACTCAGCAGTATTTAAACTTATGGCCCTGACCTTACCCCTTGACCTACCCCATGACCATAACCTGACCATAAAACATGTCTTCATCTAAAATGTTTGAGTGTCCTTAAAGAAGACCTTTATTTTTACACCCATGGTGACATGAGTCCATATGGATGAGCGTAGGTCAGTTCTATTATATTATCAATCAATCAGTCTTTTTTTTTTTTTACATATAGAGCACTTTTCATATTCATAAAAAAACAAATTACAAAGAAAAACACACACACACACACACACACACACACACACACACACACACACACACACACACACACACACACTCTTCTAAATCCCTTTAACTGTCTTTTGGGGAAGTCTCTAATATTTGCACTATTTTGTGGTGAAAATTAATTGTTGCATAGAAACCACTCATTGTTTTCAACAGTCGCTGTGTATAATAATAATGATGTATAACTACCATTTCTTGTAAAGTTTTGCAATAGATTTCCCTCCGTGTCTTCTGTTTTCACTCGCTTCCCCGTTTGCTGGTCACTGAGGTCTGGAGGAGTTTGCTCATCCTTCATTGACGCTGTGACAGTACAGTAGTACAGCTGTGTGTAATGCTTGGCCCGGTTTTGTCTGAGCCGAAACCAAACCCAAGTGTCAACTGTGGCATCTTCTCTCGATGGTTCTAGCAGACCCCGGCGCTGGAGTCATGGAGTTCAGCCGGGCAGACGAGCACTGTCGCTTTAAGAGCTGCCCTTGGACCCAGCCTGTCTGCCTGTGTGTCTGTGTTTTTCAGTACAACGGCCCAAAACATTGTCTCTTTCTACACTGCAACTAGAGCGTTACTTTTCAGGAACTGAATATATGATTTTCCATGTGGGAGAAAAAGAGGCATAAAATATGCTTGATTTTTTTTTTTTTTTTACTAGTCACTGTTGTCTCAGAGGCTTCAGCGCAGCATGTTTCCACTTGCTCAGAAGTCATACAGGGTATACAATGGTTGGCCCACTGATTGATTTAGCTATTAAGAGCTTGATAACATAAAAACAGGAATGAGAGAGGCATGTAATAGGTTAGCTGCTGTTGGATTTGAATGCCAGAAATCAGATGAATGAGGACCGAAACAAAGCCCCCGGGAGTGTGTTTTTGTTGCTATGGTAAATGGCTTGTTGGCCTGGCTGCTCGGAAGGCAAAACTAGGGGCACTGTTTTAATAATTGTATGTATTTGGGTTTGCACACACATGTGGGTGTGTTCATGCTTGTGTGTGTGTTTCCTGGAGTGGGGGATTATAATAAGAGTTGCATAAACAAAGAATTAAAGCAGGGTGAGCTTACAAATGGCAGTTCGTGCAGACCTTGCGTGGTCCCCACAGTGAACAACAGCATCCTTTGTTAGCTTTTCCCTGTGCACAGGCGAGGCTTTAGACAGGTGCCTGTTGGGCTTCTGTTTGATGTTACTGTCAGTTCCCTTTGGATTGGTTTTAAAGTTTGATCTAGATAGTAACAGATCTCTACAAATCTATAAGTTTCATCCTACTGCCATCATCAGACCCCATCAGAAAACTGACCCAACTTTATATGTTCTCCCCAAATCTGTCATCAGTGCTGCTTTGAGATACATGTTGAGGATTTCTTAACATCCACTGAAAACACATTCTGTGGACCTTAGTGGTTCAGGATGTCAGGGCTGAGTGTCAGTTAAAGGGAGGGATTATGTTCTTTTTGGAGGCCTTCATGAAACAAAGTGCTCATTTTAGAATGAGGTGTTGGTTCTCTTTCTGCATGTGGCGTGGGCCCATTTGCTGGCCAGACAAAGCTTGCCTTTTGTGAATGAATTCTCTGAAAGGCATTATCAAGACCTCATCTCTCGGCATATGTGTGTGAGTGTGTGATTACGTGCAAAAGCACATGTTTGCAGGGAGAGGACGTCACTTAGAGGACTGAGGGGATAAAACAGAGGAATGCCTGTTCAGAACTGCAGCTGGTGTTTCAGGCATGTTGTTTCTGTTGTCTGTGATTGTGCACTCAGTGTGAGTGTGCATTTGTGCATGCATGGCTGTTGCATGAGCAACAACAGTGATTGAAACAGAGGACGAGAAAGGTCTCCTGTGTTTCTTAAAGAAAAAAGATCAATGACGCACAGATGCTGATGAGAGGTTGTATAATCTCATTTTACTCCTAAAAGTCTCCAAGAAATCCCAGAAATTGATTTATTATGGGAATAATCCAGTTGACCTGATGAGAGACAACTCTCAAATTTACCTTCAAATGCATCAGAATTTCCAGTGAATTGGAAACCTGTTTAATGGCTTGAAGTTTTCAAAGATCAGATTGAGAGAGTGTGTATCTGTTGCAGCTTTTAGTAATGCTGTGGTGAAGGTTGCTTAGCTTATTGCTATCAAAACAGAATTATCATGTGCACCATTATGAGTAGAAGTTCATTTTTCTCAAGAGATGTCTTCATCAGTTATTTTACGCCACCTCCAATAAGGTCAAACTGGGCTTTATATGGATCCTTAACTGAAATTAATTAGACCCCCCTCCCCCCCAGAGTCTGCTGTTTAAGCACAAACATTTTTTTTTTTCTAGAAGATTAGAGAAAGGCTGTTTTTAATTAGCATATTTATTTGATGTGATTCAATTACAAGACCACCATAATACAAAAGTACAAGAAAAACCACATTACTGAATCAAAAATGAAGCCAGGAAACAGCCCACACTATAAAATAGGAATAAATCTCAGAACTAATGTGTATCAGCGAAGTTCCACTGAACAGATTCTGCCTTGTTAGAAATTGCCATGTCATCCCCTGGTCTCAGCCCACGCCACACCAGGATGTCACAGAGCATTCCTGACTCACACCATCCAGTCTCTGTCCGTTTTATTTCTGATAACCGCACACAGAGGCATGTGTGGCATTTTCCTCTTTTCCTTGCACAAAAACGTGTTTGTTTGCTTTCACTTGAAGACATTCCTCTCTGGTACGTCCCGGCTCTCAGCTTGTTATGGCTGTGACATCTGTTAGTTCCGACACACACACACACACACACACACACACACACACACACACACACACACACACACACACTCCACTCCCTCACTATTATGTAGATATTAAAGTTTTTTGTGTGTGTGTTTGTGCCTCTGCAGGTTGATGTGCTCGCCGTGTGCTGGCCTCTGTCCTAAACTCTGTGTGGGGAATAAGATGATCGACTCGGTCACTTCAGCCCAGGCTATGAGGGGCTGCACCGTTCTTCAGGGCAACATGATCATCAAGATTCGAGGAGGAAGTAAGTACCTGCCGTCCCGCACAGGCTTCAGTTCTGTGTTCCCTTCGTCCCCCATCACTTTAGTTTTTTGTTTTCTGAGTTCATGAGCAGTTTTTGCATCTTCTCTCTGCGCGCTGTCATTGCTTAGTGACTGTTTTTATGACCTACTGTCTCTCGGCTTGCAGATAACATAGCGGCTGAGTTGGAGGCCAGTTTGGGTCAGATTGAGGAGATCACCGGATACCTGACTGTTCGCAGAGCTTACGCCCTGGTCTCCCTCTCCTTCCTTCGTAAACTCCGCATAATCCGCGGAGAACATCTTGAGGCAGAGTCAGTTTTCTCTTCTCTTCTATTCTCTTCTCTCCTCATGTTATAATTAATATTAATTTCTGATTCACCTCCTTCTTCTTGCAGCACCTATGCTTTCTACGCGCTGGACAACCAGAACCTGCGTGAACTGTGGGACTGGTCGAAGCACAACCTGACCATCCAGCGTGGCCGCATGTTCTTCCACTACAACTCCAAACTTTGCATGTCTGAGATTAGAAAGATGGAAGAGATAACAGGAACCAAGGAGCGCAACCAAAAGAATGACATCGCTGTCCGCAACAACGGGGACCAAGCCTCCTGTACGACCCCCTAACTGTTTACAAAATGTTTAACAAAGAGATGTTTGCGTATCTGTAATAACCCATGACACACTACATTAACCCACCAGAAGAAAACTATTTACTGTAGGTTATAAAAACAGATATTCGCTGATGGTTAGTGTTAGTCGCTTTGACGACATTTACCTATTTCACACACTGTTGACACAAAATCATCGTAGCTTAAAGGTATAATTTACGATTTTCTCGAAAAAGTCGAAGCCAAACGTCCGTTACTCGCTTTTTGAAAAACGCACATGCGCCAGACCATCCTACCTGCTCTGCTGCTCCTATGAGCGCGCTTGACGGCGTTACGCAAGCATTTCTCCAGCGTGATTGACATGTTGGAGGACCAATAGTTGACACTCGCATCACGCCATTCATTGGCTAAAACATCGTCCGTTATACCTTTAAGTAATTTAGGAATGGTCTTAAAAATGACTTTAAAAACTTTCTGAAGTGTCACAGTCAGAATCTTACAACATTTATTTTAGAATGAATGAAACCTTAAGCTTCATGCAGGGAAGAATGAATGAATTCCAACATTTTACTAGAGGTGAACATACTTTTCAAATATATTGGTAATGTCCACCATTACCTCGATGCCTTGCTTTTTATTTGATCATTTAACAGATTTTATGTGACTTATTAGTGTTTTATTGCAAGTGGGTTATCGGTAATCTGAAGGACAGCACATGTAAACCTGCAGTCTTTCATTTTTTTCAACTGTAGGATTGGTTTTGTTTTGCTTTTATCTATATGGAAAAATATTGTATCATGTTAAGTTTGTGCAGATTTACTGCAGATGCATTTAAGCCTTTCTCCAGAGATATTGACTGAGCGTCACCTGTTTTACTTTTCAGGTGAGACGAAGCTGCTGAAATTCACCACAATTAAAACCTCATCCAATATGATCATCCTGAAGTGGGAGGCTTTTTGGCCCTCAGACTTTAGAGACCTGCTGGGATTCATGGTTCTCTACAAAGAAGCGTAAGTAAATTGTGCAATTTTCATGCAAGCAGTGATTCACTGGGTTTATTTCATTCAACCATCATAATGTAATCAATCAGTGAGATACAAGAACATCATAAAAACACAGCAGAGTGTGTGTTGATGCCACTGGAACTTGTGAGTATCAGGTTGACAGGTTTATTAAGCCAGGTTAGATAAATCTACCAGTCTGACACTTTCAGCTAATTCTCACACCCACATAGAGCACAAATAGCAACAGATCATTCCTAAAGCCAGCCAAGTCTTTGTGCTGCACAGAATCATCTTTAAAGTCTTAACACTACCCTCTTATAGGCTCAAAAGCACTAACGTTTTGGCTTGTGTTAGTTTCGAACCAGAGTACTGTCTCCAGTCGAAATGGAAATGTCAGCTTAGCAGATGAGGACATTTATGTATGTTAGTTTCTTGCTTTAGTCTTTGAGCTATATGAGCTTTTTTTCCAAACTTTTCTGTTTCATTTGTTTCTGTTGATCCATGTTGGCTTTGTTTATGTTAGTATGTTTTTGTTTTTTAAATAAATTCTCCTTTCTCTGTGACAGGCCATTTAAAAATGTGACAGAGTTCGATGGGCAGGATGCCTGCGGCTCTAACAGCTGGGCGATTGCTGATGTGGATCCACCGGATCGTTCCACTGACGGCAAGAAGGCAGAAGACCCGGGGCACCTGATCCGGCCATTGAAGCCCTGGACCCAGTATGCCATCATGGTCAAAACCCAGCTGTCCTCGTCCGACGAGCACCAAGTGCACGGAGCCAAGAGCGAGATCATTTACGTCCGCACCAATGCTTCCAGTGAGTTACACCACAACAAACACCTGTCAGGAAAATGTGGATTCAGCGATTGTCAACTTTTTGGATTTGATTTAGTCTGTTTACAACTTTTTGGAGTTTTTGTATGACTTTTTTGGGAAATTTGAAGTATTGTATGAAATATTCAGCAAGTTTTTTTCTTCAAATAGAATAGAAATGTTTTATTTAGCTTGTTTATCAGTGAAATTACATGCAATATAATATAGCTATTACTTAATATATAATATATTAGAATGATAAATAGCAATGTATGACTTCTGTATTCCTTGTGTTCAAAGCAATAATGTACATGATGAAAACAACAGTAGTAGAAAACAACATTCACTCGCGTGAAAAATCTGCTGAAACTTACTGATATACTGTAAACAGTGTATAGTTTTGTTTGCAGTGTGTTACCATTCCCAAAGCATAGTTGTGTTATGTTCAGGAACTGCAAATATGCAAAAATACAATCCTATTGTTACAAACCATTTGAATATATTCATGTATATGCAATTCAGTGTTTCAACTTACGTTTCCTCCTCTGAATTACTTTCACCATTCTTTTTGGCTTGTCGACCACAAGAATGCAGTGTTAATTTGATTCCTTCCTTCTGCAGTCAGCTTCAGCAAAACCCAGTTTCAGTCAAATCAGAGAGTCTGAATTTGCAGTAATATCAATATTTTCTTTGACATGTTGGGAGCATTTTTTACTTTTTTTTTTTTGCCGTAGAACTTTTTGGCTGCTTTGCCACATGAGTGTCTTTTAAGAGACTGTGGTGGGAAAATGGTTCTGAACCCAGTAACTGTTATCTCACTGTCTCCATCTGCTTCCCTCAGAGCCCTCTGTGCCTCTGGACCCCATTTCCTCCTCCAACTCCTCCTCCCAGATAATCCTGAAGTGGAAGCCTCCCTCCAGTCCCAATGGCAACATAACCCACTACCGGGTCATCTGTCGCAAGCAGCGCGAGGACAGCGACCTGTATAAGTTCGACTACTGCCTCCAAGGTGCACAATTACCCCACTTAAACAAGTCCCACTTTTCTCCTCACTGCTGTTCTTCAGGCTTTTTTTTTTTTCTAACGCTGGGTTTTTCTCCTGCTCAGGGATGAAGCTGCCGTCTCGCACCCCAACCCATCTAGATAGTGAGGACGAGCAGAAGTGGAACCACACAGACGAGCCCACCTCGGGGGGCGGGTGCTGCGCCTGTCCCAAGACGGACAGCCAGCTAAAGAAGGAGCAGGAGGAGATTGAGTACCGGAAGACCTTTGAGAACTACCTCCACAACGAAGTCTTTGAGACCAGGTACACATCGTGAGATTAAACTATACGATCAAAGTACATTCAGTCATCGTATATCAACTCCCATTTCAGCAGTAGAAGTAGTTGCATTTGAGCACAATAGGAATGCATTTGTTGGTTTATTTGTTCATTCTTTTATTGATTGATTCATTGATTGATCCTCTTTAACTGGTGATCATTTGATTGTAACGTGTGTCATGCGGTGTTCACTGAAGTAATGTTGCTCTGATAAAAAAAACAAAAAAAAAACAAACAAACTGAATGTTGTTTTCTCTCTTTGGGTAGCGTTTACTCACTTAATGCTAAATGACCTGCTGATAGAGTTCCAAAGAAGGAGTCACGGCTTTATCTCTTCATCCCAGCAGTTTGTTTTCAGATGTTTCGCATTGGTCTGTTTGCACCTCGTCAAAATCATGTAACTCCACCTCAAACCGACACAGGAGCTCGGCCTTGAATTCACAAATACTTTATCAAAAATTAAACAGCCATAGAAGTTTTTGAATGATTTCAGAAACTTCTTTGTTAGCATCTGTACAATATATACAGTCCTCTTTCTGTTGATCTCACACACTGAATCCTCAAGCATAAATTTAGTGAATATTGTTTCTTATTCAATAAACTTTTACACTTAAAAAATTCAGGGCAATTCTCATCACATCAAATCCACACTAAGTCTCAAAACAGCTCTGTGCCAACTGTCTCCTCCATCTGTGTGTATGGGGATGATTCAGAGCCTTGTTTTTGTACTGGGCACCACTGTGGGGGGGCTGAGGGTAGGAGGCGCAGAGTGTCTGGGCTCTGGTGCCCCTACCTTCTCCCCTGACAGACACAAACACCCACAGTCTCTCCCTCCTCTTCCTGAGGAGAGTGATTACTGTGCCCATTATCATTCATGCCAGTCAGGGGTGCAGTCATGCAGACTGCGATTTGGACACGCACTAACTCAACGTCTCACTCGCACACATTCGCTGCAGCTGCATTTCGAGCCCTCTGAATGGGCCAAGGTCACTTCCATACACTCAAGAGCCCAAAGAATTCCTCATCCTTTCTTATTCCATCACTCGAGGGTGTGCATAGGCTTAGTTTTTTTAATTCTACCCGAGTAACTGTAAGTTCTGCATTAACACAGTCCTACACTGCCTGGTTCAGTGAAGGACAAGCTTCGCTGTAGTAACTTCTTGAGATAAAGTACATTTCTCAAGAACACTTCTTGCTAACATATTTTTTTTCTTTTTTTGAACACAGAACATCTCCTGTCTCTTTTATACTCCCTTCATCTCACAAAAAAAAAAAAATTGCACTTGAGAGCTTTTCTTTAATCTCAACCTGAAGGTCTCTGTGGTTTGGCTACTGTAGTGACCTCTGAGTGAAGTGGACCTTGAACTCTGGCACCACCATGTGTTGAGGGTGGGTGGTGCCTCATGCAGTGGAAGAGGTGGTTTTACTGGATAAATGCGATGCCGGCCGACGGGTTTTAGACCATCAGTTATGGCAAGAGCATCCATATCTCCACTAAAGTCTTCCACACATCTGCAAAGGCTTATCAAGCGTGACTGACTCTATCATCACTTTCCTTCAACATATTTATTTTCCCTTCAGTTGCTGAGAAATCATTTGTTGCTCGTACAGAATTCTCAAACTCCATTTTTTGCTCACTGAACTAACTTGTTGCTTTGTCTCTGCAGGCCTTCTCGTCGGCGCCGCTCGTTGGGAGTTGCTAACGGCACCCAGACTCCTTTCTTCCTCACCACAATCCCAGATCTGCCGTTTGGATCCACCACTGCATCCCCAAATGACGAAGATGAGGACCAAGAGGGATATAAGGTCTGAAATATTCTACGATGTTTACCATACAAGTTTTTTTTTCCCATCTAATTACTCTTATGTAGAAAAACTTGCAGGTTATTTGTCTATAAGTATGAGTAGGACGTTTTGTGAAATAAGCAAAATTCAATAGATTCTCATTAAAACTCACTCAGATTAGTGTAACCTGATTGAACCTGATGTAATTTTTTTATTTAAATCATAATGCATTTTTTTCCACTGACTATTACTTTTTGCTTTACATCGATTTAATTGTCACTCCCTAGTTTACTTGTGTCCTTTTTAAAACATGATGTTTTCATAAGAGTACGCAAAGATCCGATTACCACTTAAAGGTGTTGAACCTTAGACGTCAAATTACTGAAATTAAGACTCAGATCGATTTTTTTTTTTCCCAATGTAACTGACGACGCTGCTTCTTTGTCTTCTGCTCAGGTGGAGCTGAAGGTGTTTTCTAAGGAGTCAACAGTTATCTCCAACCTGTACCACTTTACCAGCTATAAGATAGAGATCATGGCCTGTAACCATCCCACCGATTTCAAACGGTGCAGCATGGCAACTTATGTCAGTGCTCGAACTATGCCAGAGGGTAAGAACATATATACGCCTTTTTCCTCTGAACTCTATAGCATTGCTCATTCTGTGCATAGATTTCACAGTTGCACTTTCAAACACTCTGAATCTCAGTTTGTATTTGTAGGTGATAAAACTGGCGCCACAAAGACAAGAAATGATGTGCATATCTATGGATTTTGTGTTTTTCTGTTATCTACAGAAAAAGCTGACGACATCCCAGGTCCTGTGACCCATGAGATAGTGATAGCAGAGCCTCCTTATGTTTTGATCAAGTGGAATGCTCCTCAGTCCCCTAATGGCCTCATCATCCTGTACGAGGTCTTCTACAAGAGGGTTGGCGATTCAGAGGTCAGTATGAACGATTGATAAACTGCTACAGAGAGGGCATCAATACAGGCTGCTATCCAGGGAGGGAGGGAGGGATGTGAAATCCAAAAAGGTAATTGAGACAAAAAGCTAGCAGAGATTACATTGATATACTCTGTAGAGGAAGAAAAAAGCATGAGGGTTAGAAGGTGCACAAGGAATACAAGAAGAACAAAGAGTGATTATATCGGATCTGGGGAGAGCAGGAAAGGTTTCCTGTATGCACTCAATTTCTGTCTGTTCCTTATGCACCGACGAACAAAGGAAATATTTGTTTACAGCCTCCTGATGCTTCCTTTGTGTGTGTGTTGACGTTTTCTATTACGTGTGCTTGCATATTAAAATTTTATACAGTGTTTGTGTGTCTGAGTGTGTGTGTGACACTGTGTACGTGTGCGTGCGTGCGTGCACTTAAGCTTTTGTTGTTGTTTATTTGCTGTAAGTGTGCAAATTTATCTCTCATTGCTATTCATTGCTGCACTGCCTGACCTTAGGAGCCAGTAGCAGCTCTGTTACCATAGTGACAGAGGCAGGAAGGAAGACTCGAATGCAGTGGCTGGGACGGACTCAGACGACATCTGCACTGCACTGAAAACACACACCGCTAACTAACACCCTGCAGCCCAAACAGAACACTCTGGATTTATTTAAAGTGAAGTTTAGATTATGTTCAGGTTAAAATGAAATATTGTGCAGGAATTCAACAGTCATTCCAGATTTCAAATTGCAGACAGCTGACTTTTGTGTAGGTCTCCTTTAATAAGTGGGTAATATCCATCCGTCCATGACTATTACTCTGACTGATTCCTGACAAGTCTGAAAGGGCTCTTCTGTCACAATGCTCTCTCTCTCTCTCTCTCTCTCTCTCTCTCTCTCTCTCTCTCTCTCTCTCTCTCTCTCTCTCTCTCTCTCTCATTTTATAAGGGTGTCCTTAATCATTCTACTTTTATACACTTTCACAGTTATGCTCACATAACACATATTTTAAATAAATAGTTACATTAAATCTTGTTCTCTGAACACAGAAGAGGTGATAATACAAAAATTACACTGACTCCCTGTGACTTGGTCTTTTTTACTTGTTAAAGTTTGTGATTATTGTGTGAGTTTTTTAATCCACTCTTTGAGACCATCACATTGAAGTGGGTATGTTTTTGTAGTGGGTTTTTTTTTTTTTTTTTTTTTTTTTTTTTGGGTCAAAGTTTGAAAAACATTCCTCTATTCCTTCATTCTGAAGTGCATTTTGTTTTTTTCATCATATTCAGGTTCACACTGTGTGCGTGTCACGGCCAGCTTACCTGAAGTCAGGCGGCGCAAAGCTTTCACTTGTGCATCCCGGGAACTACAGCGTGCGGGTCCGAGCCACCTCCTTGGCAGGAAACGGCTCTTTTACTGGAACCACTTACTTCGTCATGCCGAACCGTAAGGCTCACCTATCTCTGCTCACTGCAATTTTTCGTGATTCTGATTGTTCATAAACTGTATTAACGTTGTTCTCATTGGATTTATTTTGGTCAGATTAGGCTAGATGTGTAACAGCAATCAAAACGAAGCCTTAAACTTTTCTTTTCCTTCGTTTGTAATTAATCCAAGCCTGATGTGGTTCTTCATTATGTCCAACATGCTTTTGCATGCAGCCGTCCTGAAGTAAACTTTTATTTTTTGCAGCTGATCCTGGTTTGGTTTGGATCGTGCTTGGTCCGGTGATCTTCTTCATCCTGTTGTTGGTCGTGGGAGGTGGAATCTTTGTGGTACTTAAGAAAAGGTAGGATGAGAATGATCCGACATGCTGATCAGAAGGTGTATTGTGACATTAAAGGAAGATGATGAAGCCTTTTTAGTATATTGACCATATAAATTCCCATCTTACTTCTGTCGTGTCTTAGAAGCTCTGTTTGTTTTGTAGGCATACTGAAGGTCCGCTAGGAGATCTCATCACTTCACCAAACCCTGAATATTTCAGCGCCAATGACAGTAAGAGCAGTGTCATGACATATTCTTCACACTCAAAGTACAACCTGCTTACGGTTCTGTGTTCTTCAGTAAAAGATTGAAACACATGTTGAATCATAGCAGGTTCTCTCACCTAATACGATCAATTCTGTGTTTCCTGTGTAGTGTATGTTCCCGACGAGTGGGAGGTTCCCCGGGAGAAGATCAATCTCCTCAGAGAGCTCGGCCAGGGCTCGTTCGGCATGGTGTACGAGGGAATTGCCAAGGACATCGTCAAAGGAGACCCCGAGACGCGTGTCGCCGTCAAGACGGTCAACGAGTGTGCCAGCCTGCGAGAGAGGATTGAGTTCCTGAACGAGGCCTCTGTCATGAAGGCTTTCAGCTGTCACCATGTGGTACAACACGTTTCCTTAAGTCTCACAGAGAACAGCCCAGTTCAGTCAGAGCATGTTAGAACTTTTAGTTCTCTCATCCAAAGCATCTTGAACAATTATATATCACAGAATCGTAGCGTGTTGGTTTGATGCTGCCTTATTGACAAACACGCCTATAAGACACACACTCAGTAAGCAGCTATAGCTAATCTCACTGTTTTATTACATGATCATGAGCTGTGTATAATTTATGACGTGGTGTTTTCAAGTGGTGAAATTATGTTGCAATGTTGAAGAGATTATTTTCTGAAAGATGTAGATAACATCTATGCCACTCACAACAGATTATCATCGTCATAAGTTACCTGCTGTGTATCAAGTGAAATATGGACATTAAGTATGTTACGGTAATCATGAGGAAGTGGCACGGTGGCGTAGTGGTTACCAGTCATGCTTCAAAGAAAAAATATTCCCAGTGTGAGTCTGGGCTTGCATGAATTTATATTTGTACTCTGATTTCCTCCCTCTGTCCAGAAACAGGTGTATGAATGTCAGTTTTTGTGATGGTCTGTAAGTGGGAGGTTTCAGTGGATTAAGTAGCAAATAAAATCGTTATGTGAATGATAGTGGATTGAAGTACTGGACGATGAAGTTTAATGTGAACGTTGCCTTTTGTTTGTTTTTAGGTTCGTCTGCTTGGTGTAGTGTCCAAAGGTCAGCCCACACTGGTAGTGATGGAGCTGATGACCCACGGCGACCTGAAGAGCTACCTGCGGAGTCTCCGGCCAGACTCTGAGGTGTGCAGTCCTTTTTTTTTTGGTGAAGCATTTTCACTCCAGTGGAAAGTTTCCTCTTGTGCTTCCAACACATCTCACCTGGT
This sequence comes from Salarias fasciatus, assembly GCF_902148845.1. Lineage (NCBI taxonomy): Eukaryota > Metazoa > Chordata > Actinopteri > Blenniiformes > Blenniidae > Salarias > Salarias fasciatus. The sequence continues at coordinate 17,092,756 of NC_043766.1, read as the reverse complement.
TGAATAGTTTACCGAAAGTTCTTTCGAATGGCAGCGCTTCTTAAAACCTCCTTTTTACTTCCAGAACAACCCGTCAGGCTGTCCACCACCTACCCTGAAGGACATGCTCCAGATGGCTGCAGAAATTGCAGATGGAATGGCCTACCTCAACGCCAAAAAGTTTGTCCATAGAGATTTGGCAGCCAGAAACTGCATGGTGGCCGAGGACTTCACCGTCAAGATCGGAGGTACAGGCGTTTGTGTTTGATTTCCGTGTTTGTCACTTTGCATTTCTAACTCAGCCTCTATCAGGTATTAAGTGTTTTGGTTTCTGAAGTAAAAGCATCCCTTCCCCTCTCTTTGCGTCCGTCTCTCTTAGACTTCGGTATGACTCGAGACATCTACGAGACTGACTATTACCGTAAAGGAGGGAAGGGCCTGCTGCCCGTCAGATGGATGGCTCCGGAGTCGCTGAAGGATGGAGTCTTCACTGCCCACTCTGACTGCTGGTCAGTTCAGTCTCGGCGCCGGCTTTGCTCTGCTTGTGGACGTCACCATACTGTTTGAACATTTGAACATATTTGCTCGTGTCTGTGTGTGTGTCTGCAGGTCATTTGGCGTTGTGCTGTGGGAGATCAGCACTCTGGCAGAGCAGCCTTACCAGGGTTTATCCAACGAGCAGGTTCTTAAGTTCGTGATGGATGGAGGGTACCTGGACCGACCAGAGAACTGCCCCGAGAGGATGTGAGTGGAAGCACGAGCGTTTGGATGAACTCATACCTATACTGAGTCTTGTGTTGGTCTATCAATAAGTTTTTTATGTCATAAATAGTCATTGTCTGTGCTCCAAACAAAATAGCTGCTTGTTTACTCTAAAAGTCTAAAAGTCTTGCATTCATACAGTTTTTTAGTAGCTTTGGACTAGATATAAGGTTCAAACACTCACGTTAGAAGCTCTTCTGTTACAAACCAATAAGTGATGTGCTGAGAAGAATCCTGTTGAGTCTTTGGCTCATGTTGTTTCCGTAGTTCAGTTGAACCCCAGCAGAGTTTGTTTGGTTGTTGCAGATTTTGTTTACTCGCTGGTGCGCTTCAGAATCTGAAAATAAGTTACGTCTTCAGATAGAGATCCTGAGCATTTACTCTCTTTAATTGAACCAGTCCACGTGCCATCGGCCTAAAGCGGAGGGAACACTGTCTTTTTTTTATTCGCTTTTGTTTTATTCTGTGGTCTTGTGGAGGCTCACTAATTATTCCTAATTTGCCACTGTTCTGGCTATCGGTGATTTCCAGGTTTGTTGTATTTTAACGTCCACTGGCATTGAATTAGCCTTTTTTCTTAATCGTTTTTCTTACTTAAACTTTTTTTTTTCCTCAACCCTGTTATGGCTGAAATTCCATTCTGATTCCATCCTGGATTTATTTATATTTTATGACTGTAGTTTTGTCAGTTGAGCAGTGAGTAGAAGCTTCTGCCCCTTTTTATCCACAGAAAATTGAATTTCAAATTTTGATTTGAAATTCATTCATTCGATGACTGTTTTTGTCACTAGTGAGAAGGTCATGTTACAAACATGACATTGTGGTGGAGTTTTTGGGACTACACTAAATTGTTTTTTTTGCCAGTTTTACTATTTTGGCAGCGAGAGAAGCAAATCCATTTGACAGCAAGCTCAAAATAAAGACTAAACGCTGTGTATTTGTAACATTGAGTAGAGACGGTAGATTATTTTACTGGTGGTTCCCACCACCTTAATGAGCCATAACAATAACACACATTGGAAAATGTTCGTGTAATTGAATATTTTCCAAAACAGCAGCGGGGTGAATCTCTGGTGGATGGTAGCAGCCGTCCTGCAGGAAACCATAATGACTAGTACTCTTCTCTTCTTTCTGATTTGTTTTTCTCTGGTTGTCCGGTTCTCATGATGATTTATTGTCATGAAAAGTATGCATGCCAAATCCTGTCGGCGACATCAGGACAGGAGTATATTTAAGGCTTTTATGTGCTTTCCCCCCTCGTCCAGGCACAACCTCATGCAGATGTGCTGGCAGTACAATCCCAAAATGCGGCCGATGTTCCACGAGATCATCGAGATGCTACGGGAGGATCTACACCCTTCTTTCCAGGAGGTCTCTTTCTTCTACAGCGAGGAAAACAAAGTCCCCGAGACAGAGGAGTTTGACCTGGACCTGGACAACATGGAAAGTATCCCCCTGGACCCATCTTCATACTCCCAGAGAGAGGAGAGCTTAGGCAGGGACAGCGGGCCCTCGGTGGCCCTGAGGGGGAACTACGAGGAGCATGTTCCCTACACACACATGAACGGTGGCAAGAAAAATGGAAGAATCTTATCATTGCCCAGATCGAGCCCTTCCTAACATTTCCTGTTTCCCTAAAGAACTTGTTAAATCCTGTCCCCTTCTTTTCCCATCCCCCCCTTCTTACAGTCCACTTTTTCTGTATCGTTCGTGTTTCTTCTCATCATTTTCTGATGATTTTTTCTTATTCTCGGAGAAGCCCTTCAAAAAAAAAAAAAAAAAGAAAGGAAAAAAAAAGACAGATCTCAGGACTTTTTGTTTCTCTTCCTCACAGCTGCCGAGCACAGGCAGGCAAGTGATGCAAACATGGTGTAACTCTTTTTTAACTTGCTCCTTAACACATCAGACTTTAAATTATCAGAATACCTGTCTTTTGTTTTTCACTATTGCCACGTTTCCAGGACTCCCAGTGACGGAAACAGAAAAAGAAAAGAAAAAAAAAAAAACTGTGAACACAACAAACCTTAGACAACCAAGAAGGCTGCTCATGCTTAAACCTCCTCAAGACTCGTCCCTTCTCTCCTCCTACAGATCAGCATTTCCACATTTTCTGTGCTTTTTTTCTCCAAGCAAAATCTTTTTACTCAGATAGTGGCCTTTTTATATGTGGCCTATAAACAAAGAGAAGTGTCTATCAGCGCTTACACTAATTTCATTTTGAACAATGACTTAATCAGTGGGATGACTTGCAAAGACTTGATCGTAGAACAAACATCTATTCCTAGAGGATTTTTTTGTTGTTGTCGTTTTGTTTTTCTTTTTTGTTTTGGTTCTGCAGAATTCCAAAATATACACAGATTCATCGGGTGTTTGGTGAATAGTTTTAATTTATTTGCTTTATACTCTATTTTTCTCTTTTCTTTTTTTTTTCTTGTTGTTTTATTTCTGTGTCCTCACTATATGGCTGAAGGATATTTAAACAGTTAAGAATTAGACAAAAGAGTTCCTCAGACTGACCAATAGCTGCTGCTTTGATATATTTTAGTGGGTATAGAAATATATAAAAATATATGTAATATATATAATATATATGGAATATTGGTATTCCTCTACCAATGTTTTATATATAATATATGACATTGATGTTTTTGTAAATAGTTCATATTTGTAATATTTTTCATCAGAAGCTTTGCTAGTATTTTTTTTTTTTTTTGTGAGGGTTTTTTTTTTTTCTTTTTTTTTGTGGGGGGATTATTTTCTTATTTTTATAACCCCAGAAATCACACTAATCTACCATCAGTGCTCTCTGTGTCTTAGGCCTCTAGCCTCCCTCCAGTAAATTCACTGCAAAAATGTGTTTTTTTTTTTTTTGTTTTTTTTTTTGTGGACAGACATTTTTTTCTGCTGAGAGTGATCAACGTCACTACAGCTACGAGTAAAAAAAAACACACATACACACACACACAGACACACAAATAAAAACAGTATATCCAACAACAAAAAAAGCTTTATAAATGGGGATCGAGGTCTTTCTAGGTCAAAATGCACCTGATGTATATTTGTCTGTTTGTCTGCTTTCAGTCTCTGGTCGGGATGCTCTGAAGTTGGGGTCTGCATGTGTCCGTCATGGCAGGTTTATTACATGTTCGGTGTGTTTTTCATATGCTGGACGTCCGTCTCTCTTCACCGTTGTTGGAGAGTGTGCCGCTTCTGTCAGCTTAGCAGAAACAGCTTCTTGGTTGATCTGGTGCTGCAGGGATCGTGGCAGGGTGTGAATAAATAACAAATCTCATACAGAGGCAGACGGATGGAGATCTTTTTGTTGGCCCGGCCTTGTGTATGTCTCAGTTCAGGGTCCCCGTCTGATGGAAGGATGGATTGAATGCACACTCTCACTGCAGCCTGTCGTCGCTCTGTTGGGTTTGCTCTGCACCACACACACTACTACTATTACTATTACTACTACGACTGCACTCTCACCCTCCTCAGGCTGACTGAGGCTTCCCATTGGCTGCTGAAATCACTGCTCAAAATTAGCCTGGTGGAAATTTCCACGTGTTGTGGCGGGTGGGCCAGAGAGAAATATGGAAAGTTCCAGCTCTTTTCAGAGTCGACAGCAGGTAAAGAGGAGGGGGGCGGTTGGTCTCTGTCTGCCCCCGAGCCTCTCCCTGTCCTTCAGTGTATCTGTGAGAGCAAGATGAACTTTGAGTTGATTGTTAATTATGTTATTTTCTCTACTATCACATGCAGTTAAGCAGTCAGGACACAGTGTGCCACAGCTTGTTCACTCAGGGCTGACATTCCAGGATTTCTCTGGAACTCTTCGTTCCCTCATGCTCCTGTTTTCGCCTGCCTGCCGGCAGAGCTGATATCGTCCCGATACTTACCACACTGAGAAAAAAATTGTTTTTTTTTTTTGTATGTTTTTAGAGATCCAGTGTCAGACAGATCCGGTATATTGAGTAATTTCCTCACAATGAAATTTGTTGCATTTTCTCACGTCTGTCCCTTCTGCTGCGAGTCAGAAGCATTCCAGTCAGCTGTACTCTCACACAGAGCTACCAGAAGACTGGGCGTCCTCCACGCAGACCAGTCTGACCTTTTGCTCAGAGCCCAAAGGCCATCAGTGTTCCACAGCAGCTATAGTCAGCGAGGTCTCCTTCCACTTCAGTCAGTCAGTCAGCTTGCCAGTGCAGACCAACACCTTTTTTTCTCAATGCTTTTATTTTGGGGAACTTGGGTTGGACCAGTGTGATTGCCAATCAAACAGAAAAGCATTCAGCACTTATATAAAAGCCAAAGTTTTGGCAGCTTACTGTCAATAACAAGAATCCACATAATCAAGTCAGAGAAAGCAGAGAAGCTGCCTCCACATGTTACCAGTGCCTTCTCAAACCCAGAGCCACTTCCAGGCTAATTACATTGGCTAGAATAACACAATAACACACAGCCCGCCGTGCTGTCTCTGTATCAGCTCACATGCCAACGAAGAGGCAAAGAAATCTGAGCTACATCTACTTTCTGTGTGTGCAGAATTTGGGGCAGGTTTTTTTTTTTTCCTTCTCCTGGTAGATATGTTCTGTAGCTTGTGGCCGGTGTCAGTTTTGGACTCCACTGTTCATCCAGTGCTTTAGTGGTGACACTGTGGATTTGCCAGCAGAGTCTGTGCTGTTGGTTCTCAGAAGCATCTGAAGTTATGATCTAGATTTTAGCAAACGATCCTGATTAGTTACAGTCTTCGTTTTTTTGTACTTTGTAAATTATCTGTGGCATACTTTGGAAAAAAAATATATGGGGAAAAAAAAACAAATGCCTGTTAGTAGTGTGTACATGACAGAAAAATACTGAAGGTGAGTTGTGTCCCAAATCCACTCTGTGTCCCTAAATCTACCCTCATGATCTGTAAGCTATCAATCTAGTTGTTAGTTCATTTGTTTTTTAATCATGGAAAAAAAAAAAAAAACACCAGATGCCTAGAAGAGACTAGTCAGGATTAGTCGGTAGTTTGGGAGCGGGACGCATCTCACCTTCGCCCTCGGTTGCTTTCTTGTGGTGGTGTTCACACGCATATGCAATTTTCAATTAAGATGGTGCCCATGCATTTGAAATACCAGATATTTATTTTAATATGATCAGTGTCATTGTGTAGAAGAACACGGTTAGCTTTGTGGTTGAGCATTTTTGAGGTTTTATGAGAGCGGAGCTGTGTATAAAGGCCTAGTTTGCTGTTGTGCAGATGGAGCGGCGGTGAGCAGCAGGAGTGCTCGTTTTAGTAAGTTAGTTACTTAGTTAGCAGTTGTTGTTATCTTTGTTTGGCCAGAGTCTACCTCAGTGCATATGGACGAATCAGTCTAAAGAGCCTAAGTCATCCCCATCACTTAGTCACTATCCCATAATTTCAGATATCACTTTATTGCACATTACCTACATAGCTGGTGACTTCCTCCCCTCTCCTGCCATACTGATTGGAACCCACACCTCCTGGTTTTCGTACTTTTCTCTCCTTGCATCGGAGGGGGGGACTCTTGTAGACTTTGACAATATGTGAATATTTCAGAAGCAGATTTCATCGGTTTTCTATCCAGATGCTTCAACTTTGCATGTAATTGATGAATATCAATGGGGAGCTTAGAAGCAATATTTCAACTCATACCCTTTCAAAATCAGCCTTTTGGACAGTCTCCTTTAAATTATCAATACAGTTCATGTAACTATTCATGAGAGCCCCCCCCCCCCCCCCCCCCCCAGGGCTCTGGAAGAAGCTGTGTAGCTTTATTGTATGTTTCCTTACACCAACCCTCCTTTTCTGTACGGAGCAGTGGCTCTACTGATATCTGGAGATGTAGCATTATATCATGAGTTGAAATTCTTGTGACTTGATGCATATCTGTGATCGCCTACATGCAGCCACAGCTTGGTCATGGACCTCCTGCTCAGACCACATCCAGACCACACTGGAGCCCGGAGGAGGTGGAGGCTCCTCGTCTTCATCAGTCTGCTTGTACTCAAAACAGTTAATGTTCAAGTCACGTGTCTCCTTCAGTCGTCGTCTGTTTGCCTGTGTTAATTTTTGTTTGTTTTTTTTTTAATGTATATTTTTTCTACTGTGAATATCAAGAGAGATGACCTTTATTTTCAACGTTGACGCCATGCATTGGGTCTGTCGTGGCTGATCGGGATGCAGATGTCTGGACTGGTTCAAAAGTTTTAAAGAGGAGGATCTTTCCTCCCACCCCCTCTGCAAAGGAAAAAAAAAATAAGCTGGACTGGGACAATCCTGTGTGCCATAAGAACTATATACTGACATGAAAACTAGATTGTAATTTTTTGTCTCAGGGAGGCGGCCTGATGCTTGGTGGTTGGAGGATGAAGAGGAGGAGGAGAAAGAAGAGAAACCTATCTTTTATCCACTCTGACTGAAGTTCTCAGCGTGTTTGTATAAAGCAAAATGGAGATGATGAGGGGCACGTTTTCACCTACAAAAACCCAATCACCCTCTTCACCAAGTTCTGCCCCTTCAAAGATAATCAAGGAGTCCTCCTGTCGCTTTCTCTCGCTTACTGGTTTGGACTTGGTGTGGTTTGGACTGCCCTCTAGTGGTGTGATGGGAGCGTTGCAGGTCAGGGGTGGCAAAGCAGACAGGGCCCCGACCCATAGTGCCTTGCTCAGACTAACAGCCCCCCCCCCTCCCCCCCGGTCCTCTGCCCCTGACTGTCCTGTTTCCACAAATCATTGAGTTGACAACGCATGAATTATGTTGTTTTATTATTCAGTTTTCTCTAGAGTTGTAACTGCAGTGCAACAATCTGACTGCTTATTGACAAAATACTGTAATTTGGACTGGAAGTATTTGTACTATATATATATATATGTATATATATATATATATATATATATATATATATATATATATATATATATATATATATATATATATATAGTCTGTACTCTGCTAAGACCTGGCTTGCTGTGTGCATGAAAAATTAAATATCTATACCGGTGGATATCTTTATGATTTGATTTGATGCATATCGAGTTCGCTTCTCCTCTATTTATGACAGTGATGCCCCAAAGCACATGCAAAAAAGAGAGAACGTTTTTAAGTAATTATTAACGAGTGTTTGCATTGCACTTTGGGATTTCCCATTGAGATGCATTCATTTGTTGCTATTTTTGTTAAGAAGATGAACTGATGATTATAAGCTCTTTACTGTACATAGCAGATTTTGATTTTGTTGGGCCCCTAAAAAAAAAACGAAAGCACTTGATTGTAGGGAAGCTTTGTTGAACTCTTGTTGGACGGAGCATGCTCATAATGCAACACAGGGTGAGAACAAAGCATTGTATGTACTATGGTTTTGTTTCAAAGAAAAAAAGTATTACATTTAGAGATGTTGATTTTTTTCCTTTTTTTTTTTGTTTGTTTTTTTAGCCAAGTAGGGAGTACAAGTACAATTACATTTTCTGACTGTAAAGTTTTACTACTCTTGTACATTATGAATTTGACATTGTTATCAATGTGTATATAACTTTTTCTAAATTTGCAAAGATATTCTTTTTTTCATGACACAACCCACTACACAGAAAGAGCAGAGTTCTGTCTATTAAAGTATTTAGCAAAAGCAGCACAACTCCTGTCTGAGGGCTTAAACCCTGTCGAAACAGTTGGTGGCCTGAACAGTTTTCTCAAACCCACCCTGCTCTTAATCCGATGCATGTTCTGAATGTTGGCTGCAGATGCCACTCATCTGAACCATCCCGCCCAGTCACAGCAGCATGTCAGCCATAAAGCCTTTCTTCTGTCGCAGATGCATCATGGATCACAAATGCTAGTCGTAAAATATTGAATTCTGACAGGATTCGTATGTGTAATTTTCAGATGTTTTTATTTTCATGTGAAAAACTGGACAAGACCACTGCACATCTTCCTAAAGAAGAGAAAACTCGAGTGATAAAATCCTGAATAAGCTAAAACGGATGCTTTTATTGAGCATGTGTCGTCGAGTTCAGACTGTAAAGCTGGAGGTGTTAAAGGGATAGCACAACACTTTGGGACACGTGGTTCATCTAAGAGATACATTAGAAGATAGAAGTGAGTATTGGGCTGCGACAGTTCTCATCCACAATCAAAGTTTACACCTAAATCACCTATATTTAAATCCTCTGGGATGTTTGAATTCTTTAGTCCATGTAAAAACCGACATAAAAAAACCTTTCATATTGGTTAAACTCCAACAGTGTGTCATGGAACCATCTGTCTTTTATTAAAAAGACATGAAAATCCTTCAATCCTTTTGTTTCTCATTCAGCAATGAGCACATGTCCCAAACCACCTGCTGTTCCTTCAAACAGACTGAGTGTACAAATGAAACACCTCGGCTGAGAATGCATTAAGCACCGCTTGTCAGTTTAGTGATGAGCTGTTCACACTTTGTTATACATGAGGCTTTTTAGGTGCGTTGACCCTGTTGGCAAGATAACAAATCGGAGGAAAAAGCAGCCTCTTCGTTACTTTAAAGAGTTGTCTGTCGGTCCAGTGGTCTGCTCCAGTTTATATGATAACACCTTATATTTGTCTCTATCATGTTCCCTGTGCTGTGTGTTGTTTGAAATGGTGGAGTTGAGTCTGTCGTCGTCCTCGGTTGAAGTCCATACCATGACTTTCTTTGTCCGATTGCTGCTCCTCCTCCTCCTCCTCCTCCTCCTCCTCCTCCTCTTCTTCTGTGTCTTCAAGTCTCTCCTCGGTGCACATAGGTGGTCCCCAGAATGCTGTGTGTAGTCTTGCAGGATACCTCTTTATTGTCATTTTATTGCCGATGAATATGCTGATGTATTAATTTTGGGATATGTTGTGTATACATTGTGTTAAAGACGGTGGTGTGTGTGCAGACAGCAGGAGTTTATGTGTGTATGTACAGTCGAACCCTCCGAAAATCTGCAACCCACAGATCGCTTCATCCCTCACACTGGATCCAAATGTGCCATTATCTTTATGTATCACTAATATCAACATGTTGAATACACACACACACACACACACACACACACACACACACACACACACACACACACACACACCCACACACACCCACACACACAGAATTACATGCATATTGTACAGGATCAAAAATGTGCCATGATGAAATGAACGCTTGACAATTTATTTTTTCTATGTTTTCAAAGGAGAGCCAAGTAGTGACATGTAAAGAAAATGTTGCAATGATATGAAAATGAAAATCTTGCTGTGTGTAAATTATTCAATAATTACTGTTTATATTAAAATTATGAATAAAATTATTGGAGAATATGTCTTGTTGCATGTTTTAACTGTGGTCTGAAGCCAGAAAACATTGTATCGTGCCACCATCGCATTTTTCACACAAAATATTTGAAATTTCACAGAAGATCACATAAAAAAAAAAAAGAATAATAGTACTGGGAATTATTTCCACTTGAAACAGCTGAAACATTAATTGAAAAGGCTGAGTGTGAGAGGAGCGGGGGTGTCCTTCACTGAGGGCCTGAGCCCAAGTGCAGAACCCAAACACACAAACTGTGACCTGAATATTTCAGAACTTTCAGAAACAGTTTTCATTATTAGCTGGGAACAGTGAGTGGAGCTTGATCTGGGGATGTGCTGAGCGGTCGAATCTAACCTCCACAGGGTTTGGTTGCAGCGAAGGTATGAAGAAGTGAACGCAGAGTGGAGCTGGTGTCTGGTAAGGATGGCCGCAGACCGGGGGAAATGGTCAGGGAGGTTTGCAAAAATACAGCAAATTGCAAATGCTTGTGTGTCCAGGATCTCGATGGTAGAAGAATCCAAGCTCCGCGTATGAAGCTTGGCTGCTGCAGTCCACTAGCTGTCCTGCACCTGCACGGCTGATTCCACACCTGAAGTCAGAACATAAACACACACACACACACACACACACACAAAGGAGGAAGACTATTAGAGGAGGGTGAAGACTTGGTCGGAGAATATGACACTAAGTAGATATTTCTTAATTTGTAGAAAGAATGACAACTCGTCAGATTTCAGCCTAATTGTATTCGTCATGTTTATGGTTCTTACTTTTTTTGTTTATGAAAAACTCCTAATGAACAGAATAGATTTGAAGTAATTTTCAATTTAACATTCATTGTTTGGAACCAAATTAAAAGTTATAAAGTGAACAGCCAAAAGTGAAGCCGGTGCGACAGTTTCAATCCTCTAGCTGAGGATCTGCCGGCTTCACTCACTTTTCTCAGGTAACAGCCTGTTGCCTTTCTGAATTTCCTCCTCATCTTATCACACATTTTCAGCCGCTGTGTGTGTGTGTGTGTGTGTGTGTGTGTGTGTGTGTGTGTGTGTGTGTGTGTGTGTGTGTGTGTGTGTGTGTGTGGTTTGGGATAATGTGCTCTCTGGAACTAGACTTAAGGCAAGCAAAGGAGATGAATTCAAGAAAGACGATGAAACATCATCTGAGCACTTTGCCTCATGGCGCCTTCACAGGAAAGACAAAGAAAAAAAAAAGATAACATCCACCACAAAGTCAATTCAGCTAAATCGATCTGTAAAGTAATTTTTCATATTGTGAATAAATTGACCCTCCCACCCTGTGAAAGGTGACATGTCGTTCGATAAGATTTAGACTGAAACTGCACAAATGATGTAGATCATACTGTGCGCTCTGTGGATTGGCATCAACTTCTGCATCTGTATTTATTGACGTTGAACTAAATGACGTGTGCTGTTCTGTTTGTTTTTCTCTGTGTTTATGCCACCGATCAGTAAAATAGAAAAACATTTTTAGGTCTCGAACTAGATAATCACTCTGTGGTGGAACCACAGCCAGCTGTGCACTGGCCACACGCTGACGTTCATGACAATAAATATGTTTTTAAGTTTTGCCCTAGTTTATAGAGGGGCTTATTTTTCTCAAGTGAGCACACTGACTTAGCAGTCTCAATAAGACTTTGAATAAAACACGATTCCTCACCCCAATTGTTTGAGGCTGTGGAGAGAAACTAAAAGCTTAAGATCTTTCAAAGCAAAAGAATCCTGGGTAAGTCATGTAACAGTATCACACCGATGCATGCATGCACGTCTGCAGGGAAATCCAGTCAGAGATACAAGACCTCTGCATTTATTTGTGTTTATAGAGTAATGTTTTTACAAAGTCAGAAACCAGTGCTTTGCTGTCAACAGTCCATAGTCTCGTGGAGAGATGCTGCTGTGTTACCAGTGAAAGAGCAAACTGTCACAACATGTTTCGAAGCAGCAGTGATGTGTGAAATTATGTGTGGGCCAGTCAGCTGCACTTCACTGTCAGCTCCACAGAATATAAAAAAGAGGAAGCAGCTTCAGAGCCTGTGGGTGCTGCAGCGTCTACGCTCACACTGAGGACCAAGACCTTTTTACTGTAAACACTGAAACCTGCAGTTCACTTTGTTCTCCTCTCCTTTAAAAAGTCTTGCTTTTTCTTGTTTTGTTTTGTTTTGTTTTGTTTTGTTTTGTTTTGTTGTGTTTTGTTTTATTTTGTTTTATTTTGTTTTGTTTTGTTTTGTTTTTAACAAAGGATTTGGACGCTGCCGCCTGTCATCTGCCACTCACTGTGAGTAAAGTTTTCAGTTGTTATGTAACTTTGGGTCCTGCTCTGTGCATTTTCTCTTCAGATATTTCCACTTGCCCTCACTGTGCCAGTTCTCCGCTTCCCTGTCTGTGGGAAAGTAAGGAAGGTTTTCCACTTAATGTGCAGTGAGCTGGACTTGAGAGTAATCCGTAGTTACACTGGAGCAAATTAAGAAGCTCCACAGTCCGAGGAATCGTCAGGCTGTGTCTCTGAGCTGCAGCACATAGATGAATCGTGTCTTTTCTTGCAGTTATCACTGTTCTGCACAATTTCTGCAACATTTTTTGGAAATGTCACATGATCTTTTGCATTAAAAAAGAAACTCATGTTTGTTGTCCTGTGAGTCATAGCAGGAAAGAAGCTGCATGCATCATCACGGGTTGATTTTATTGCATGTACTTCCTTCTCATTTTCTGTTCAGTGCAGTTTCCTTAAAACCACTTTAACTTTAAAGAAGCCTTTATAGACGTGTTGAATTCAGTTTTGAGAAAAGATTGAAGACTTTTTAAACACTCAGTACTTTAGTATGGTTGACATCGAGTCAACATGACAAAGCTTTAAAAAGACTATAAAAGCTTTTAACTGCTTCTGCTTCACTCTTCTTAGAGTAAAACCAAAATTCTGAAATGTGCATTTCTTGAAGCAGCTTCACACTGAAACAACATTCTCAGTACATTTCAAGTTTTCAGGAAGCAAATTGCTTCATCTTATTGCCACCTTCCGTCTCTCTCCCTCTTCACCCCCATTTTTCCCCATTTCTGCTTTCATGCTCTCTCCCTTTTTTCCGCTGGAGGTAATCCCCAACCAGCCGCTTGCTGATCTTAGCTATGAACTCACTGGCTTTCCTTCTCGACTCTCCTCCCTCCCTCCCTCCTTTGCTTTCCCTCCCCTAGTGCCCTTTTCTCACCTCTCTCTTCCTCTCGCTGGGTGCCAAAGCTCCAGTGTGAGTGAGCTCCACTTCACGGCTGGCCTCCTCACTGTGCTGCTTCCATGGCGGACTCTCCTCTTAACAACTCCTGGCCATCCTTCTCCAAGCTCTGGATGAAGAGATGGTCCTTCAAGAGAGGTAATCTGGTTCTAGATGAATGAATATGAGATATATTTTAAGACTGAGTAGTCAGGATGGATTTTGTTGATCGGCGTGAAAAATACAGTAAAGGCTGCAGAATGCATGCAACCCAAAGACATTGCAAGAGTGTGATATGCTACACCTGGCTTAACTTTGCCTCTTAGAAACACAGTTAAGTTCTTTTCACAAAGTTGTTTTGACCTGATTGGGGTTTGTGGTGAATGGCAGTTGCAAAGACTCAGTAGAGGTTTCAGTACCAAGTTCAGTCAGTCATTTCTGAGCTTAGTGTAATTCAAAACTGCTTTTTTTTCCGCCCACAAAATAAGTTTCTATGTAGTATTTCTAAAAATCCATCAATGTTTTTTCAAAAACTGGACTGACCTCGCCTCAAAGCTGCATTATCCTGTACTTCATTGCTGTCTTGTAGCCTGGTGTTTGATGCACTTGTTTTTAATGGTTTGCATGCTTTTATTGAGCATTATTCAGCATATCTACATTAGAAAAACCACAGGGCCGATCGATTTTCCTTCAGTCTGGGACCATGTGTTGGTGTGAATGCAGTTCGGCAGGTTGAAACGGTAGTCGGTCGTATTTCTGATCAAGGGGATCTGCAAAAGGACAGTTGTTTTGATGTGCGCTCCAACCTCAGACAAAACAAGCTCTGTTCTTTTTTCACCGACACACAGTATCTGCCGTGCACACTCAGCCACAGATCGGAAACTCACGTCAGACATCAATCATACAGGCACAAATATGGTCACAGCATTGCTATTGTTCTACAGGCAAACAGTCAGTAATATCTGAAGTACTGAGTTGAGACTACTTTAGACTATTAGACTTGCACGTGTGATTTTATTTTTACTTTGTGTAGTTTGGGAACAGTTTGTCTGTCTTCAAAATGATTTCAAATGAAGGTGAGTTTGTCTTGTTTTCTAAAACACTGGCTTTGTAGTGCAACAGATCCGCCATGCCTCATCACATGCTGTCAGTGTTCTTCTTGTGATACTTGGAGTGTGATGAGCATAAGTCTGTCTTACTTCCTCCTGTCACAGATTTACTCCTTTTCAGACAAAAAAAAACAAAAAAACAGCAGCTATAAATGGTAAAATATGGAAAACTGTGTTGTAATTTACCATTATTATTATTACTATTTTTCTTGAATTTATGTATGAATTATTTATATTACAATATTGTTTATATACATTTGAGCTTACTACTACTTCAACGACTTAATTATAATTAATTCCTTGAAATGATTAACCACGGTTGTTCATTTGTTTAGGATAATGCAGTTCATTTAACTTTTATAGCTACTTTTAAAGATTTGGTCAGTTTTCTTTAATGTATCCTGAAGCAAAGATCCATGCAGGGTGAATCATGTAGCAAGACTTAAAAAGTGAGACGATGACAAGGCTTTGTTAAACCTGATTTAAAACACTTCAAGTATAATCCTGACTGAATGTGAAAAGTAATCATTCAGGGGAGGCTTTGGTGATGTGATGAAGTCTTTTGGTGATTTATTTCTCACTTGTAGCTTTTGTAGCCAACTCTGTAAAGTGAAGCCAAACTGTAAAAAAAAACATTCTCCCTCTCTCACTCTCTCTCTCTCTCTCTCTCTCTCTCTCTCTCTCTCTCTCTCTCTCTCTCTCTCTCTCTCTCTCTCTCACACACACACACATACACACACACCTGAGCATGAACACTCAGACACATTGATGTTTCATCCTTGGTCTTGTCTCAGGAGATATGAGAGGCCAACCATAAAAGGCCACAGTAGCTCTACAAGACAAGAGTCTGTTTCGAGTTTACACTTAAGACGGGCGGGATTTAGACACAAACAAGTTCTCCCTGCGGCAGGGACACTGCCACCCCTGCAGCCTCACTCAGTGATTTATTTAGTAATATAGAAAACTAGACCTACGTTGCGTCTGCCTGTGTGTTTATAAAACAGCATCTCTGGCCATCACACTAAAGATGGGAGGAGATGATGCTCGCCTGCAGCGGGACATGGAGCAGGACTCAGTCTGCATTTCATCTCAGAGGCTCAACAGTAGCTGAAGTTTCCCACTCAAATGACATTTTTTTTTTTTTATCTAGCAACAAGAAAATTATTCAAAGTCACAACATATTATATATATAAAGTATTTGGTTGCAGGCCAAAGCTGGTTTTCTTATGACTTAACTAGACAGGTGTGTGTTACTGTTGTTTGTTTCTCGCAGTTAGGATGAGTTAAAGGAATCCGTTATCCTGGAGTCAGTCGATGGTGCACACACATCACTTTGGTCAGTTTGAATTAAAACTAGGCGATTTCAGCTTGAAGAGCTCCAATGCACTCTCTCCTGTGAGGATGATTTAACTTTTGGTGTAATAGGACTTGGTATGACGTCTTGAAAGAAGCTTGTCTGTGACAATGAGAAGTATTGATGAAACTACATCCACGACATGAGGGCTGGAACTGAACACTCTTATAAAGCAAGCTTATTTAGTCAGCAATCTAAAGGCTATTGTTTACTGAACAAACTATTTTTTTTTTTTTATCAACATTTCTATTTCATGCCAAACATCAAGGATATTCAGAGGAAGTCATCAATACAAATACTTGAGGTAATTTTATGTCAGTAGGACCATCTTGTTAACTTTTTATCACTCTTTCAATGAAAGTATCGTGACCTTTTCGATCAAGCAGGACAGAAGAGGAATCCTTCACGCTCTCTGAGCAGCACACAGCCAAGCCAGCTCCCAGAACCCGTCACATCCTCTTCCCTGGTCACCTGCGTTTGTGCAACTTATTAGAGTACTGAACAAAGGAAACTGCTTCACCTGGTTATACTTAAATTAAGTTGTTAGAATTTTTTTTCTTCTTTTTTCAGTGTATGTAACTCAGTAATTTAATTCTGAAGTGTAAAAATATACTTGTTTGCGCACAGATAAGTATATATTTAAATTATGTAGGTCCTTCTTGCATGCATGTGCATACCTGCGCACACACACACACACACAAGAGATAGTTAAAAGTCAAGTACATACATTTAACGGTGGGAGAAATCCTCCTGTAGGGAAAAGCTGTTCAGTTTGCCTTGAATTGCCTGTCTTTAACTGAATTAATCGAATTGCAAAAGAGATAGCTGAAGCTGAAGAGAGTTACAGCAGCTCCTTAAGGTTTTTTTTTTTTTTTGACAGTTTTTTTGCGACAGACAGACAGACGAGAAAGAAAAGCAAAACCAGAGGTGGTACACATTTCAGAGGGTGACACCAGCAGGTAAAACGGTGGAATTATTGAATACATATACTAAGAGAAAAAGTGAAATAAAGGGACAAAGGCTCACAATTGTTCCAAGATATCCTTTGTAATTCAGATTAACTCACTGCAATATTATATCTATAGCAGGGATCAAACTTTTAATAAATGCATCTTTCTCCACGAGCATTTTATCTTGTTCATCTGATAAATTTCCCAAACCTTCTCTGCTTACATCCTGTACGCTGAGGGATGAATTCAGCCACGTTATTGTAATGCATTTAATCGCATTTAGCTAATAATAGATTATAATGCTTTTTTTTTGGATCTTCTTTTGACACCTTCTTTGGTGAAAATGTCAGTGTTGAGAAGTTTATATTGTCCTAACTGTCCAAAGGATTTAAAATGACCATCCTCATGGAGTTGATGCAGACTGATCTATTATCGTTATGTATTCCTGAGGGTATAAAGTCCTTTATGAATCCAATATTTATAAGTGCAGAGATCAATTTGGGCAAACCCAATTTTTTTATGTAAGAATTCAAGAATTCAACACCTCAGAGGTGTTTCCATGTACAACAAAAGTAATTACCTCTCAGAAAACTCAGCATGCCTACTACTAATTGCTTTACTGATTTCATAATAGTGAGTCGTTACAAGTGTCTTCATGTCTGAGGTTTGTGCCTTACTTATGCCAACAATCGGATGCATATTTTGGATGCGGTCTTTGTGATTATTATAGGTGGTGTTACGATTGTGTTGCATAAAACTGCAAAGAAAATAAATGAAGATTTATTTTCCATAACTCTTCTGATAAAATGCTTACATCCTTCATTTGTGCCTTCAAATATGTCTATTTACAAAAGACGTTGGACACTGAACAGATCAAGAAGAAATGTGTAGCACTTCAGATTATTTGTTGTTCAATACACATCTTCAGGGCCTGTTTAAGTGTAATTACACCAACTTATATAATGAAATAAGATTAAGCATCATAGCCACAGCAGTCTGAACCGTACTGAGCAAATGCAGACTGAGTGGTCTGAGTGTGAGACTGGACGACCAGTAAGTCCATTTTAAACACCACATTTAGTCATGGGGTTCTCTTGAGTTTGTTCTCAAGTTAGTCTAAACCACAAGTGGTTCAAGTCATGTTTGTTTTTTTAAATGTCTTTAATTGACTAAAAAATCCCCAAATCCAATAATTTTGCATCTGTATCAATATCAGAACTGTGTAGTGTAGGAGCTTGAGGGAAACAGCTGTTTAAACAGTTTACCTCTGGACTCTGGGATTAAAAAAGTATTTCTACTTATTTCTGTTCTATTCTATTAACCATGATGATTTTGAGGATAGATTTTAAAGTTGGACAGAGGTTTGTGGTTGGGCTGAAGCTGGCCAGATGTTCCCCTGGGAAATGTGGATTATGCAACTGGTTGTAGCTGTGTGGCTCTTGCCTCTTCAGTGGTGTATCTCCTGACTGAAACCTCAACATGTCTTATTGAGATACATATAGACAACTGTATTAACATAAATTTCTAGAGATGCTAAACACATACTTTTACCTTGCATATAAAGTAAGCAGTCTTCACATTGTGCCTCTGCTCTGTACATTTCAGTGCATGCAATATATTATTTACAGGAGAGTGGTTTTTGGGGTTGCTGAAAGCTCGGTGAAGGAATAATCTCCAGCTCTGCACCACTGACAGAGAAGCTAATGCTCAATCAGTGAGCACTGGTAGTGGTGAGGGCGGTTTGTGGCATCATGTGAATCAAGGAATCTGTTTATGCAATGGAAATGTAAAGCAGCTTTTAGTGGGAGACCTCAGTAGATCCCAAAGCACAACTATTCCTTCAATATACACAGATCGTTGATTAAAAAGGTGTTATTTACGTCGTCATAGAAAAAGAAATGTCCTTTTCTCCATGTGGTTGTTGTTCATAATATTCATAAATGCATTTTTTGTTTTGTTTTGTTTTGTTTTTTTTTAGCATCAGAGTGCAAGCCATGCAGTCAGAGCAGTGCGCCTCCTATCACCCAGCCTCAGACCACCAGTGGAAAAGGATCGTCTTCATCATTACCTCCTGCTTTGGTCACTGAAGATGCCTTTTTCGGACGCACCAGTGACGACCAGGTGAAATTACATATCTCAGTATGTCTTTACTGGACCAGATTTGTTTCAACAAATCAACAATGAAGGATGCAAACTCCAATGAAACAGATAGATATGGACATTATCTTTATAGTTTTGTCACACTTGCAAGAACAACAGTCTGCAATATTTTAGTGAAATGAGATCTGCCAGTAAAATGATAGTAACAGATTGTTACTACGAAATAAATAAACCAGTTACTTATAAATTTCTGTTGGGTTTTCATTTATTTTGTTCACACATGAATAGTTGTGGCTGCTGTCGCTCTCTGCACTGCTCAATATGTAAACGTTTAACTTTAGCTCCAGCCAACATTAGCCTGCTCTGATGCATGTACTCCTTTACATAAACTTGAGCTCCCTTTATACGAACAGTCTGCATGTTGGTACTTTATTTCAGTGTTTTTGTTACGGCCTCTTTTTGCCATCAGTTTATCGACAACTTTCTTTGGAGTATAATTTCTGCAGGTTCTGATGAAGAATGCTGTCCTGGGAGAAGAAAGGTGCTAGCAGTTAAAAGCAAAAAAATTACCAACAATGACTGATTAACTCAAACAGTGAAATTAGTTGTGTGCACAGATATTTGATTTCCAATTGACAACTCAGTTATTGTGTCACAACAACAGAAGAAAAAAACATATGTGTGCAAAATTAAAGACATCTTAACTAAGAGAGACAATTTAAAATAGTCAAAAGTTGTTATTCTTTATTTCATTAATTAGAAAAAAATAACTACAAACTGTATTCAAGTGCAAATGTTTTGTGTGTTCCCAAAAACTGAACAAAACAGACATTTATCTGTCGCTGAGACTTTTGACATTCAAATGAAAAATATTATTTGTCATACTTTACTTGGTAAATAGAGCCGATCCCCGCTGACTGCAGCCCACTGGCATGATACATCCGGTGCATTACAGGGCAAACACAGACAACTGTGGTGCTCTTATTTGTATATTTTTGTTGTGTTGTGTTTTCTGCCTCCTCACCTCTCTCTAACTTACAGGACGCCTGCTCAGTAGTCAGTGACTACGACTGCCCCTGTCTGGAGGTGGGCAGCAGTGTGGAGGACCTGCAAGGCTTCAGCCCCTCTCTCAAAGATTCAGAATACTTCAAAGACCTTGAGGAAAGGGATCTTCACTTGCAGACCGCTGCGCCCGTCATCGCCACAACGGGAGACAGCAAAACCCAACAAAGTGTTGACTATCTAGTGTCTCCAAACACAGACAGTTCCTCCATCAGCCAACCTGCTGAGTCTTCTCCTGACACACACTCTCCACAGGTCGATAAATCTTCTCTTAATTCATGCCAACAGCATTTAGAGGATTGTCCGAGCAGCTTTGTGGTCACTCAGCTCACCCCAAAATTGCTGCCAGGTTGCATCATTGACAGTGGTGACAACACGGACCCTGCAGTCGGGCTAAGCTTGACAATAAATCTGAACGGACTCTTAGGATCAATGGAAACATCCACACCGATACCAGCAATGAGGGATGAAAAGGATGAACCAACTTCGGACTTAGACGGAGAGCCGGACCTGGACAGCTTTCCTATCCTGGTCAGATCCATGTCAACGTCCCGGAGGCACAGCTGGGGCGTCCCCATTTCTCCCATCAACCTGGGGAGACGGTAAGATGAACAAGTGTTGGAATAAGTTTCTCCTTTAATACTTTATCAAGGTTTTTTACAAACTGAAAGAGATTTTTGCATCATTAGTAATAAAAAATATATTTTTTGGTACGTTTTTTGGTGAGCTAATAGCAGTTAATTTAGAGTGTGTGTGTGTGTGTGTGTGTGTGTGTGTGTGTGTGTGTGTGTGTGTGTGTGTGTGTGTGTGTGTGTGTGTTGCCTATGTCTTATTTCTAGCCTGAGTCTGGATACCATGGCCATAGACAGCGATGGGGAGAGAGAGGATGATGAGGAGCAACAGGCCAGTCTCTTCCAGTCCACCCAGAAGCACCCAGACAGTTTTGCAGCATGTCCTTCAGACGAGGCGGACGCTTCCAGGGTAACTGTCCAAGAGTCAGAGTCAGGATTGTGACAAAGCATTAAATACTCCCATAATAATTTTATGCTGTATTATCAGACGAAAGTCCCACAGGGATGTTCTCTTTAAATTATCTGCGAGTCCCTTCAGTGCATACAAGGCATACACTTCCAAAACATTTCACTCACTGATAGTTACTTTCATGTTGAAAATGCTACAAGCATATAGGTGTCAATAGAGCCTTTATCTGATAGTTCCAATGGCTGCTAAAAGAGAAGAAAAGAAAAAAAGACGGAGCCTTAAACCTAAAAGAAGAGAGCGGTTTCACAAGTCTTCTCTGTCCCTTCTATTTCACTTGCTGCATATAAAGATATTCTTTCCATGACCACATATTGCATGCATTGGTGACCTCTGGGGACAAGTTGAGACTCAAAGTTTCAAAGTCAGATCACATATACTAAGCCCAATAGGAAACATTAAATTTGCCATTCAGCTAAAAATTTACACACATTTTTGTGTCATCACAATTTTACAGTGGCTGTTTGTGGTATTAACACATTTTCTAAGGTCATCTAAAGTTGATGTAGCCTCGTAAACCAGCCCCGCCCACTCCACATCCACATTTGGATTTTGGGGCTGGGGTGGCCACCTTAGCTACAAAATCCAAATGTGGATGTAGAGTGGGCGGGGCTGGTTTACCAGGTTAAGTTTGATGACCTTGGAGCAGGTAAAATCTTGCACCTTCAGTCTGATCACTGATGCCCCTTTGAGTGGGAACTATTGGAGCTATTATATAACGACTTTGAGTTAGATCAAGTATTTGGGACTTTGTCAGAATAAACTATACATTTGGCGCACGGAAGAAACAAGCCTATCAGTTCAATATAGCCTTTAATCAATGTCTTTTTATTAGTTTGTGGACATTAAATTCATGAAAAAAAACCACATCAAAAGTACTTTGCTCATATTTGTAAGAAGAAGCTTGCCGATCAAAGCAACTAATTTTACATGAAAAAGTTGATTTGCCACTATGAGCTAATTCTGTGCAGTGAATACTTTTGCTGTATGCTGGTGGTAAAATATGTCTGTGTGTTTATTGTTCATTGCTTCTAGGTTAGTGGCATTTCTGGCCGGCATCTGTACTCCCGTTCAGAGATCCTCGCCACAGATGAATCCTCCCGTGCTGCACACATTTCAAAAATTGTACAGACGTCCAAACGGGCTGCCAGGGCAGCAGGAGGTGGGGGTCTGTGTTGCTATGAGCAGCGCACATTTAAGTCTAAGTGATTTTCACTTTGTCAATTTTATATTTGAACTGTTTGTCTTTCTTCACTACAGCAGAGGAGTTTGACCCTGAAGAAAACCTCCACTCTAATGAAGGCCAAAGCCATATGTAAGTATATGCCATCTGCAGCTGCATTTGCAACTTAGCCATGGTATAAAGCCTTTGATGGCTTGGACTATATGATAAAGTATTTGTATTTTCTCCACGGGAAGTGTATTTATTAAATAGCACCACAAGTTTGATTATGCTTGGAAAGGAAAGAAGTGACTCTGGTATTATTTACGTGAATGATTCTCGATTAGAAAATCAGAAAGTCTTTTGTAGTTGTAAAGAAAGAGTCTGGTACAGCTACTTCACTCCTTCAAAACAGAGGGGCTTTTCCCATTCTCTCTTGACATTTCTGCTCCATGTCATATGTCTGCAACCTCCTACTCCCACTGCTCGTTCTCTCAGCTCCTTAGATGGCCTCTTAGCCTGTGTGTGTGCGTGTGTGTGTGTGTGTGTGTGTGTGTGTGTGTGTGTGTGTGTGTGTGTGTGTGTGTGTGTGTGTGTGTCCGTGTGTGTGTGTGTGTGTGTGTGTGTGTGAAAATGATGGTGGTAGGAGTGCTGGGGGGAGGGGGTATGTTATAAGTGAGCTCCAGTGATTGTGTGGACACAGCAGACATGGGAGGATCCTTTTCTAAATCACAGTTTGACACCCAGCTCACTGGAGCTTCATCCCGGTCCTCTTCCCTCCTCTTACAGTCAACACTCAGTCTCAGTGTCTTGTTTGTCTTAGGCTGATGGTACAGAAAGTTCTGCAGGAGCTAAAGTTGTACCATGGGTAAGTAAACAAGAGAGGGAGGTCTCCTTGCTGCGGCTGCTATTCAAACACTGCAGTAGCAGCACCTGATTGCGATCAGGGCCCAGACGTGTTTTGTGTGCAAGCTTTTTAGGAGGTTGCATGTTTTTTTGGCACGTGTGTCTGCATGCGGCTGTTTTTTCATTGACACAGTGTATCATTAATATGGGAAAGGAGGATGTGTGAAGCACCGTGACTGTCTTTACTGTCATAAAGTCATCAGGTGATGATTAACTCAAATCTGATAAAACAAGGACTTATGTTCACTCCAGCCGAAAAACAACAAACACTTTCAGGTCAAACTTGCCTTCTACAACATTCATGGTCCATATCTTGAGCATTTAAAGTGACATCCTGTTCTTGCAAACTTTATCTGTTGTTGTCTAATAGAGCAAAACAGCGAAACAACAAATCAGACAACAAGGACTCAGGGAGTGTCACTTGGTACGAGTTCCTCTCAAATGAGTAAGTACGACCCTTGCCTTGGTTCCCTCATTACTTTAACTGTAACCTTTACTGCCACTGAGACCATACAGCTGTCCATGACAGATTCAGGGAAATTGATGAAGTGATTTGCCATTTTTAGATATAACTATTCAAATATGTGGTCATTGTCTTCACACTGCTACTTCACAAATGAAAGTAATTACCTTTTTAATGTGACGTCTGCTGCAATTTTGTTTTAAGTATGATTTGAATCTGTAAATAATATAATGTAAATTTAGACAAACAATTTATCAACAACAAAATACGTTTTTAAATACAATCTCAACATCATCAAATCATGACTAAGATTACAAAGAAGTCAAAGGTACACATCTTCAAGATTTTCATGTTCATCCTATCAATAAATGTTATTATTTTAATAGTTCTGAAATCTAAGTATAACTTGACTACCTCATTTTTTTATTTTTTTCACTTTGATTGTATGACTTGTGTCATAATGTGCTGTTTTCTACCAGAAATGAGGAAGAGGAAGATCGCACAGAAAAGGTAGAGAAAGGCACCAAAGTGAAAAGGACTCTCAGCTCTTTGAGGAACCGGATGACTGGCTCTTTCAACAAGGATAAGGTAAGCCTGCAACAAAGGAAGATGTCCCACGTCTTCACTTTGCAATGAAATAAATAACCCATGTAATTAGGAATGCATTCATTCACACCATTTATAGACACCTAATTATAATCTCAAGCCTCTTTAATATTTTCTAATGTTACTGAAACAAAATCCTCAAGGATAAAAAGT